>NW_025779532.1:0-52564 GCF_021130785.1 Homalodisca vitripennis | reverse complement strand
AATCTTGGTATAGGCCCCTTAATGTAATTCTAAAAGTAAGAGACAAAGTTCCCCATAACATCGGTATTTTTATGGACGCCTCTTCAATTATAAAACCGGGGCAGGGGAACTTTGGCAACAGAATGGCAAGTTTTATTTTTCCATCTAATTAGTCGAGCTTGTGTTTTTTACCACAAATAAACTTATAGGTAAACTTTCCAAACTATCCACACTTCAGAGATCTCACCCCCTAAGTGTTTGTATGTATTAGGGGCAAGTTAAATAGTTAAAAGTAGAATCAAATAGTAAGACATATGTATTATTAGTAACAATAAAATTCATAGAATAGATGTACAGATAGTTGCGGGAAAAGGACGTTCTCGTATTGCAATTCGAGACAAACATCCTCCGGATGTAACGTAGATACGCACATCCTGCCCAGACGCCCGATGGTGAAACAAACAGGAAATGCAATTATTTGTAGAAAAAAAAAAACCCGTGCGACAAAGTAAAGGGACATTACATATTCCTCAGAAAACAAAAAGTGCGTAGTATCGTTAAAAATAACATAATAATCGAACCTTATTTTAAGACACATTAGAGACCAAGATGTTTAGTAAATATTATTACATAGACCTATGGACAATGGAAATACGACACACCATCGAGAGGTCATTAAAAGATTTCTGTAAATAAAAACCTTAGGCATAAATGTGTATTAATTTATCATAAAATATTAACCTGAAAAGTAATAATGTAACCTGTAGATTATTTAGTTTTAGAAATTTCGACACCAAAAACGCCAACAATTACAACCTGAGACAAAACCAGTCTACAAGGACACCAATCTACAAGGACACCAGTTCTACAGCACTCTTAAGACCGATCCCGACCCAGCCCACGAGACAAATGAAGTCTTCACAGCACTTCCTTCTACTACTCACAGCACTTGCCATGCCCCCTCTCTCGACCACCTCTGCCCAGCACAATCAAACCCCAACATAGGAGAACCCAATAAGCCTCTAGTTACAAAATCTTCACAGGAGCGTTACTTTACTCCAATATTGCCGTCAGACACTAACCTTATAATCAGTTCCATACCTTATCTTATTACAAAATTCCTTTCAACACACAGCAAAAAATTTACCTAAAAAAACGAACCCTCTTCTTAAATTTTCTGGCCTAAAAAAACCTCAAACAGAACTCTCGAAAACCTATTGCAAGATACAGAATAACCTTTCCACATTACAAAACCCTCATTCCAATCAACCAAATGGTAAGCAGAAACACCCTCCCATTCATACATAAGAACAACAAACCTGATTAGAAACAGCAAGATCGCTTCCTCACGTTCGTCGGAGATTTTCTTCGAATGGTGTTGTGACATTTGCGGACCAGAACACCAAATACCATGAACTTGGTATGACCAACGAGAAAAGAGATTACACAGGCACACGAATGCACTTATAGATACAGTTGGAACACCAGACCAATTCAAGGACCCTCCTACTTACTACAAACCACTATAAAAGAATTTTCAGTGACGGGAGTATCTATCCTAGCGGGCTGACAAGGTTCCATAGCAGTTTAAAAAATCCATGGGACAGAACAGATAGATCTAATATGCAAAAAAACTCCACACCCAAACAAGTCTCAAACAAAACCTACGCCTTTAGCACAGCAAACATGGAGTTCTATAAATATTACAACTATTATCACGACAATATGAGGGAAATTTCGCAGAAGTCAGAAAGTTGCCGTTGCTAAACACATTTACCTAGAATTCCCTAATACCCAAATGTGAACCTCTACTAGTGACCATAAAAAACTTAACCATTTCCTCACTCACAACCAACGAAACCTAACCCTAGAGCTATTCCAATTACAAAGTTATCCTTATACTACACCTTAAAAATTCACATTACCTGCACGTATCAGAGCGCAACACTACATTCCTTATAAGAAATCAAAGTCCCCCATTTAAAACAGTCCCACCCTCACATATAAGGTATTTCAGAACATTTACCCCATCCCTCTCCATTATTTTTTATTGGCAAGTACAAACTATGTTTTACATCACAACAATGAAAAAATCCATCGTTAATACGCACACCAAAGAATTTCACCACAGCCCTCCATCCAGAAGACAAGGGTTGTAACCAAAATACACTCCCACTTTGCTATGGGGGGGGGGGGTGATTCCCAGGGCCAACAGTCAAACGGTGATCAGGTCCTTAAGATGTCTTACACAGCATTCTCAACACATCAACCACTACCTAACTCCTCCGAGCTACTTACCTGCGTATTTCATCCTGCTTCAACGAAACCCCGATGCCTTTAGTAAACACAAGTGCTCACCGACACCAAAATTTCTGGTAACAAACATCCAAACAAACCTGAAAGTAGTATGCTGCACATCAGAAGACCCATCACTCCATCCAAAAGACAACACCGAATAACATCAGGAAACCTCTAGAAATCATCCTACCCTGTGAATGATTCTCATACACCACAGAAAATTTAACACTTATAAACACTGCAATTTACCATTTGTGGTTCCAAAAACCCCTGACAAACTAATAAAATAAAACAATCTTTCTTCCCATTTTCTTGGGTCATAAATTTTCAATCCTATAAACTTATATTACCTCCCTCGAATCAGAAACAAGGACAAGAATTTCCAACACCTGCATGAAATCATAGATGAAAAACTGCGACCTTATCGACACCCACCTCCTTCGTTCACAATCTACAAAGAACAACCACCACTCTTCCAGCTAAAAACCCCGATGACAAAAAACATAGTCAAACAACGACGGGAACTCCATTTTGTTACATTTTATTAGACTGGACTTCTTATAATAACACTACTTCTTTTTATAGCCCTCTACTTCATCCACATTAATAACATCAAAATAAAATTTCTGAAGCCTACAGTACATGAACGTGACTACCCAATGGATAACCTTAATTAGACCTATGTACAAAATAAGTGTGTTTTGAGTTCATTTGAGGGTATTTGTACTGCCAATCTAAACCTATTATTTAAAATCCTCTCACAGGCTAACCCTTGCTCAAAATATGTCACAACCTTACTCTTAAACTAAACCCTACAAAACCTTACATTGGTGGAGGCGCTAACCTAAAAACTTCGATTGGCATTCAAAATTCCTCACACTCACATGGGCGAGCACATAGTTTTCATAGGCTAGGTATAAACTAGAACTAAATAATATTTATAAGAAAAGTATTTAACTAAAATAGCTACTTCAGTGACAAACCACCTCATTTACCTAAAAGATAAATTAAATTTCCAATAACTCAAAAAAAATATTTTCCAAAACCCGTAATTAGAGTAACGCCAAGTAAACTAACGAGGTACGTCAATAGACCATGTATAATTTAAATGGAAACCATACTACATGAAGATTTAATACCACTAGACACATACAGGACTTCCAAAAAGTGACATAGTAAAAATATTTAAATAAAAATGGAATACAATCTAGAGACACAGACACTGTAGCGGACCTCAGACCTATCCTAGCGGCACTTAAGAACTTAACACGTATAAGCCCAAGTCACCCTAATATTAAAAACCATCTTTAATAATTTAACTAACACAGCAACGCTCACTCACCTTAGTGAAGAGGACAGGGGAAAATTATAAGGGTTCTTGCTACAATCGAGAGAATTTTCTAGCACAGAGAACAAATTTATACGATCTAGTACATAATCTTTATGTTAGATAGCAGTTTGATTGGATGCGGAGCAGCGTTATGTACAGTTACATGAAGAAAATAATAGAATGTTACCCCAATTTAATTACATGTCAAAAAAAATATTCAAATACCCAAAATGCGTTTACAGTAATGCTGAACGTGAAATGCTAGCACTAACCTATGCTGTGAACTACTTCAGAGAATTCACGCTTGGTAGGAACAAACAAAACAGTTTTATACGGACTGTGCCGCATTACAGTTTTATAAAAATTTTAAGCACACTTCCACTAGATTAAACAGATTGAGCACTGTCATTAACAGACTACGACATTGTAGTAAAACATTAAACGTGGCGCTACAAACGTGTTAGCAGACGCCTTAAGCAGAAATCCTTTAGAATCAACCTTTGGATGAAGAATTTACGGAACGTGTTGTGTGTTTAACTGTCAATTACTTTAATACAGACAAATCTACCCCCCTACAACAAGCTCAAGACAGTTATTTAAAACAAATACGCCTTGCGATGACTCCACCTGAGGCGGTAAATAAAAAAATCAGACGGGCTTCAAGACATTACGAAGGAAATAGATGGATTGTTTATATTTCAAAACCTTCAAACGGACAAGAAACTAGAAACTTATTGGCTATACCCCAAAAACAAACACAAGAAATATTAAAAATATTCCATGAAAACCCCTACACGGGTGGAGACACTTATCACATTACAAAAACAGCTTCAAAAATAAAATTTACGATATCACTGGCCGAATATGTACCGTGATATCCTCCAATAATACAAAAACTTGTGAAGAATGTCAACTACGTAGGCCAAAAACGAACAAAAATTACGGCCTACTACAAACCTATTGCACCCTCCATAAAACCCTTTGACAGAATTACAATAGACTTTGGTAGGTAATATTACACAAAGTAATGGTTTACAAATATATCCTAGTTGCAACCGATGCCTGCACTAGAATGGCATTTGCAAACCCCTTGTAGAAATGCAGATGCGAACACGGTAGGGCAAAAATTATTAAAATCTATTCTGCACATTTGGATTTCCTAGGAATTATTAATCATGACAGAGGAAACGCACTTTATGAATTCTGTAATTTCACAGTTAGCAAGTTTACTAAATCGGGATTGAACAAAAGGCCAGGCGCTGCTTATATGTCACAAGTACAAGGTGCGGTTTGAAAAAATACAACCACACGCTAATCAAGGCAATATCTCATTACGATTGTGAAAAACAACCCCCAAACTTGGTCAAAAATACGTACAAATAGTTACCTTTGCCTACTTACAACACCGTCTGTAAACATTTCAACAGGCTACACACACGCACATACCTCCATGGTGTTGGTTACGAAGCTAACTTACCGTCTGATTGTATATATATACAGGTTAATCCCCAAAAAAAAAATGGTGTTGGAAATTATAGAAATTTTAGAGCAAATACGCAAAGAATATGCCCGAATAGAAAATCATGATAGAAAAACAGCGCAGGAAGCGCAAAAAGAAATACTTTGACCGTGACAAAACTCATTTGGATTTAAACCCCGGGGGATGAAGTCTTGGTCCATTTCCCGAAAGGACCACACAAAAAAATATAGTAAAATTTTCAAACACCATTTAGAGGTCCTTTCGTTGTCAAGAAAAACACAATTAACGAAGTGACATATGCAGTAGAAATTTTACACCCACAGGGGAAGGTTTAATACAGAACAACCAATACATGTTTGCTAGAATGAATTTTATTCTATAAGAGAATATAAACAAATATGAAGGGACTTGAGCAATAATAATAATATTCAAGAATAATCATATGCAATATTTCTCATGAACATCACTATGCACTCACTGCCTGTGTAAGAAAAATTTGAAGAAGAGAGTGAAAAGTATCTTCGCAATATTTCATAATATATGAGGTTAAAAGCGTACCACATAGTCACGCAAGAATCGCTTTAAAGAATAGGTATTATACTCCAGGGAGTTGAGAGACCGGTTTTTAACTTGATTACGGTTTGAATGATTCCAGATTATAACGTTATATAACCTTGGAGAGTCACTGAAGTAAGTCTAACAGAAATAAAAATGTATATATTAAAATCTCGATGTCTGTGTCGGAAAACGATAGAGAATAAAGACATAAAAGTTTTAGAAAATTAAAACGCCTCCTAACTTTGTATTTTAATGTGAGGGTTTACCTTGTAATTTAGTGATTGATAGGTTTACACGTACCAAAGATATTTGGTATAGATAATCCCAATACACAGGACACTAACACAGCACACACGACACGACACGAGCAGAGCCTGTAAACCCACGGTAACCGTACTTAGAACTGGCTAGTAAGACTTGACCGTGACTCTGGTTATGTCTCCCAGGCAGATAAGTTTTCTGCTAATAATCAACTAACTTCCCACGCTATACTACACCGACTATGTTGTGACTATGACAAGGGGGGCATTGCCCTTTGTACTCAGCGGTTGGGGTCGCCAAGGGCCCTGGTGGTTCAGGACAGCTTAGTATGCAAGTAATGTTTTCCCACGTATACTCGTTTACTGCAATAACAAAGCGTACTCTAACTTGACACAACGTACATATTATACTTACCTGAGGGCTACGTGTATACATAGCCTAGTAATAAAGAATAATAAAATATGATAAAGTAGTACTACATATATCATATTTATATTAAGTTAGTAGATAGCAGTGTTAACATAATATACCCTACAAGGACTCAAATTTTCCTGAGATGCATCTCAAAGAAAGAGTACATACATGGTTCTTATATATTATATATAATCCTAGGATAAACAAATACTTCAATATATGACCATGTAAAATGACTTATATAACATGTTTAAATTATTACATAGCTAATCTAACATTGAAGGAAAGTAACATATATCTAAATAGCATGTTATTAGCACGGCAATATTGCTCACAATAAAACAGACTATACAGCCTTCATTTGGCAACCATATATTATGATTCCATAATAATGACTATGGACAATAAGCACAAAGAAGGGACATTACATATTATCAGCATGGCTTGTCCCTTACTTTGTCGCACGGTTTTTACAAAATAAGCATTTCCTGTTTGTGTTCACCATCGGCGTCTGGGCGGATGTGCGTATCTACTTTACATCCGGAGGATGTTTGTCTCGAATTGCAATACGAGACTTCCCTTTCCAGCAACTATCTGTACATCTATTCTATGAATTTTATATTTTACTAATAATACATATGTCTTACATTCCCCTGGCTTAATGACGAATTCTACCTACGAATCGTACTTATAGTCTTAATTAAAGGTTATCCATTGGGTAGTCACGTTATGTACTGTAGGCTTCAGAAATTTATTTTTGATGTTCTATTTAATCGTGTGGATGAAGTAGAGGGCTATAAAAAAGAAGTTAGTGTTATTATAGAAGTCCAGTCTAATAAAATGTACAAAAATGAGTCTCCGTGTTGTTTACTATGTTTTTGTCATCGCTGTTTTTAGCTGGAAGGTGGTGTTGTCTTTGTAGATTGTGAACGAAGTAGGTGGGTGTCGATAAGGTCCAGTTTTCATCTAAGATTTTCATGCAGGTGTTGGAATTCTTGTCTTGTTTCTGATTCGAGGGGTAATATAGTTATAGAGATTGAAATTTTGACCAAGAAATGGGAAGAAGATGTGTTTATTTTATAGTTGTCAGGGTTTTTATGGAACCACATGGTATTACAGTGTTTATAAGTGTTAAATTTTCTTGGTTGTAGAGAACATTCACAAGGGGTAGGATGATTTCTAGAGTTCCTGTGTTATTCGTTTTTTGGATGTAGTGATGGGTCTTCTGATGTGAGGCATACTACTTTCAGGTTTGTTTGGATGTTTGTTACCAGAAATTTGTTCGGTGAGACTTGTGTTTACTAAAGGCAATCGGGGTTTCGTGAAGCAGGTGAATACGCCAGGTAGCCTCGGAGAGTAGGTAGTGTTGATGTGTTGAGAATGCTGTGTAGACATCTTAAAGGACTGATCACCGTTGACTGTTGCCCTGGGAATCAAGCAAAGTGGGAGTGTATTTCTTTTGGTTACAACCCTTGTCTTCTGGGAATGGATGGCTGTGGTGAATTCCTCTTGTGGTGTGCGTTATTACGATGGATTTTTCATGTGTGATGGTAACATAGTTTGTCTTGCCAATGGAGATGGGGATGGGTATTGTTCTGACAAATACCTTATATGTGGAGGTGGGACTGTTTTAAGGGGGACTTTGATTTTTATAAGGATGTATTGTTGCGTGATAGTGCAGGTAGTGATTTTTAAGGTGTAGTATAAGGATAACTTTGTAATTGGGAATAGCTAGGGTTAGGTTTTCGTGGTTGTGTTGTGAGGATGGTCTAAGTTTTTATTAGGTTACTAGTGAGGTTTACTTTTGGGTATTTAGGAATTCTGGTAAATGTGTTTAGCAAGGCAACTTCTGCGAATTTCCCTCATTATTGTCGTGATAATAGTTTTAAATATATATAACTCATGTTTGCTGTGCTAAGGCGTAGGTTTGTTTGAGATGTGTTGGTGTGGAGTTTTTTTGATATTAGCTCTATCTGTTCTTCCATGATTTTTAAACTGCTATGAACCTTGTCTGCTAGGATAGATAGCTCCGTCACTGAAAATCTTTTTATTGTTTGTAGTAAGTAGGAGGGTCTTGATGGTCCGGTGTCCACTGTATCTATATGTGCATTTCGTGTGCTGTGTAATCTCTTTCTCGTTGTCTTACCAAGTCATGTATTTGGTGTTCTGTCTCGCAATGTCACAACACCATTCGAAGAAATCTCCGACGAACGTGAGCGATCTTCTGTTTCTATCAGGTTGTTGTTCTTTGGATGAATGGGAGGTGTTCTGCTAACCATTTGTTGATGTGATGAGGGTTTTGTTAATGTGGAAAGGTTATTCTGTATCTTGCAAATAGGTTTGTGAGTTGTTGAGGTTTTTAGGGCAGAAATTTAAACGAGGGTTCGTTTTTAGGTAAAATTTTGCTGTGTGTTGAAAGGAATTTTGTATATGATAGGTATGGAACTGATATAAGGTAGTGTACTGAGGCATTGGAGTAAAGTTACGCTCCTGTGAAGATTTTGTACTAGAGGCTTATTGGGTTCTCCTATGTTGGGGTTGATGTGCTGGCAGAGGTGGTCGAGAGGGGGCATGGCATAGTGCTGTGAGTAGTAGAAGGAAGTGCTCTGTGAAGACTTCATTTTTGTCTCGTGGGGTGGTCGGGGATCGGTTTAGAGTGCTGTAGACTGGTGTCTTGTAGATTGGTGTCTTTGTAGACTGGTGTCTCAGGTTGTAGTTGGCTTTTTGGTGTCGAAGTCGTCGAAATTCTAAAACTAAATATCAACAGGTTACATATACATTTCAGGTTAATATTTTTAATAATTAATAGAACACATTTATGCCTAAGGTTTTTATTTACAGAATTCTTTTAATGAACCTCGTCGATGGTGGCTGTGTCGTATTTCCATAGGTCTATGGTAATAATTATTTACTAAACATCTTGGTCTCTAGTGTTCTTAAATAAGGTTCGATATTATGTTAATTTTACGATACTACGCACTTTTGTTTCTGAGGAATATGTAATGTCCCTTACTTTGTCGCACGGTTTTTACAAATAAGCATTTCCTGTTTGTTCACCATCGGCGTCTGGGCGGATGTGCGTATCTACTTACATCCGGAGGATGTATGTCTCGAATTGCAATACGAGACTTCCTTTCGCAGCAACTATCTGTACAATCTATTCTATGAATTTTATTTTACTAATAATACATATGTCTTACAAAATTTACCAATAATCTCTCAATATGCTTCTTCGTCACGTTCGACATCCATTTTGTAATATTATTTCTGATACATTCTCCTTCACTCATAAAGTCTCTAACTGTGCTGAGACTAGCACTAGAACATTTTATACTAGCAATCGATATTTAGTTTGGCATGAACATGCGTTGACGTAGCCGTACGTGACAAGCTATCAAACATTTCCGATAGTCGGAAGAACAGGAACAATCTTGACTCGAATCAGTCTAGACAATACAGAGAGAAATGAAAATTCTGTGGTTTGAGGTAAAAATACCAATGTATATAGATAGCGATATAACTGCATAGTGGTTCATATAGTGATTGAGTATAAACACTCATGCAATTGGAAGAGTATAAACATTTGTTTTAAAGATTCTGTGTATGTTGGGGTTATACTCCTTTTAACATTTTAATTAGAACACCCCAAAACACAAACATCATGCAGTTGGAAGAGTATGAACATTTGTTTTAAAGATTCTGTGGATGTTGGCGTTATACTCCTTAAAAACATTTAATTAGAACACCCCAAAACATAAACATCATGCAGTTGGAAGAGAATAAACATTTGTTTTAAGATTCTGTGGATGTTGGCGTTATACTCCTTAAAACATTTTAATTAGAACACCCCAAAACACAAACATCATGCAGTTGGAAGAGTATAAACATTTGTTTTAAGGTTCTGTGGATGTTGGGGTTATACTCCTTTTAAAATTTTAATTAGAACACCCCAAAACACAAACATCATGCAGTTGGAAGAGTAATGAACATTTGTTTTAAGATTCTGTGGATGTTGGCGTTATACTCCTTTTAAAATTTTTAATTAGAACACCCCAAAACACAAACATCATGCAGTTGGAAGAGTAATAAAACATTTGTTTTAAGATTCTGTGGATGTTGGCGTTATACTCCTTTTAAACATTTTAATTAGAACACCCCAAAACACAAACATCATGCAGTTGGAAGAGTATAAACATTTGTTTTAAAGATTCTGTGGATGTTGGGTTATACTCCTTTTAACATTTTAATTAGAACACCCCAAAACACAAACATCATGCAGTTGGAAGAGTATGAACATTTGTTTTAAGGTTCTGTGGATGTTGGGGTTATACTCCTTTTAAAATTTTAATTAGAACACCCCAAAACACAAACATCATGCAGTTGGAAGAGTATAAAAATTTGTTTTAACATTCTGTGGATGTTGGCGTTATACTCCCTTAAAAACATTTTAATTAGAACACCCCAAAACACAAACATCATGCAGTTAGAGAGAATAAACATTTGTTTTAAGATTCTGTGGATGTTGGCGTTATACTCCTTTTAACATTTTAATTAGAACACCCCAAAACACAAACATCATGCAGTTGGAAGAGTATAAACATTTGTTTTAAGATTCTGTGGATGTTGGCGTTATACTCCTTTTAACATTTTAATTAGAACACCCCAAAACATAAACATCATGCAGTTGGAAGAGAATAAACATTTGTTTTAAGATTCTGTGGATGTTGGCGTTATACTCCTTTTAACATTTTAATTAGAACACCCCAAAACATAAACATCATGCAGTTGGAAGAGAATAAACATTTGTTTTAAGATTCTGTGGATGTTGGCGTTATACTCCTTTAAAACATTTTAATCAGAACACCCCAAAACACAAACATCATGCAATTGGAAGAGAATAAAAATTTGTTTTAAGATTCTGTGGATGTTGGCGTTAATACTCCTTTTAAAATCTTAATTAGAAACACCGCCAAAACCCGAAACATCATGCAATTGTCAGAGTATAAACATTTGTTTTTAAAGACTCCGCGGATGTTGGTGGGTTATACTCCTTAAAAACATTTTAATTAGAAACACCACAAAAGCACAAACATCATATGCATTTGGAAGAGTATGAACCATTGTTTAAGGTTCTGGTGGATGTTGGGGTTAATACTCCAATATTTAAAAAATTTTTAATTAGAACACCACACCCAAAACACAAAACATCGATGCAGTTTGTGAAGATGTATAAAATTTTGTTTTAAACATTCTGTGGATGTTGGCGTTGTAATATTCACTTAAAAACATTTTTAATTAGAACACCCCAAAACACAAACATCATGCAGTTAGAGAGAATAAACATTTGTTTTAAAAGATTCTGTGAGATGTGTATTGGCGTTATACTCCTTTTAACATTTTAATTAGAACACCCCAAAACACAAACATCATGCAGTTGGAAGAGTATAAAACATTTTGTTTTAAGATTCTGTGGATGTTGGCGTTATACTCCCTTAAAAACATTTTAATTAGAACACCCCAAAACACAAACATCATGCAGTTGGAAGAGTATAAACATTTGTTTTAAGATTCTGTGGATGTTGGCGTTATACTCCTTTTAAAACATTTTAATTAGAACACCCCAAAACACAAACATCATGCAGTTGGAAGAGAATAAACATTTGTTTTAAGATTCTGTGGATGTTGGCGTTATACTCCCTTTAAAAACATTTTAATTAGAACACCCCAAAACACAAACATCATGCAGTTGGAAGAGTATGAACATTTGTTTTTAAGGTTCTGTGGATGTTGGGGTTATACTCCTTTTAAAATTTTAATTAGAACACCCCAAAACACAAACATCATGCAGTTGGAAGAGTATAAACATTTGTTTTTTATTAAGGTTTCTGTGGATGTTGGGGTTATACTCCTTTTAAAATTTTAATTAGAACACCCCAAAACACAAACATCATGCAGTTGGAAGAGTAATAAACATTTGTTTTAACATTCTGTGGATGTTGGCGTTATACTCCTTAAAAACATTTTAATTAGAACACCCCAAAACACAAACATCATGCAGTTGGAAGAGTATGAACATTTGTTTTAAGGTTCTGTGGATGTTGGGGTTATACTCCTTTTAACATTTTAATTAGAACACCCCAAAACACAAACATCATGCAGTTGGAAGAATATGAACATTTGTTTTAAGGTTCTGTGGATGTTGGGGTTATACTCCTTTTAAAAATTTTAATTAGAACACCCCAAAACACAAACATCATGCAGTTGGAAGAGTATGAACATTTGTTTTAAGGTTCTGTGGATGTTGGGGTTATACTCCTTTTAAAATTTTAATTAGAACACCCCAAAACACAAACATCATGCAGTTGGAAGAGTATAAACATTTGTTTTAAGATTCTGTGGATGTTGGCGTTATACTCCTTTTAAACATTTTAATTAGAACACCCCAAAACACAAACATCATGCAGTTGGAAGAGTATCAACATTTGTTTTAAGGTTTTTGTGGATGTTGGCGTTATACTCCTTTTAAAAATTTTAATTAGAACACCCCAAAACACAAACATCATGCAGTTGGAAGAGTATAAACATTTGTTTTAAGATTCTGTGGATGTTGGCGTTATACTCCTTTTAACATTTTAATTAGAACACCCCAAAACACAAACATCATGCAGTTGGAAGAGTATAAAAATTTGTTTTAAGATTCTGTGGATGTTGGCGTTATACTCCTTAAAAACATTTTAATTAGAACACCCCAAAACACAAACATCATGCAGTTGGAAGAATATGAACATTTGTTTTTAAGGTTCTGTGGATGTTGGGGTTATACTCCTTTTAAAATTTTAATTAGAACACCCCAAAACACAAACATCATGCAGTTGGAAGAGTATAAAAATTTGTTTTAAGATTCTGTGGATGTTGGCGTTATACTCCTTAAAAACATTTTAATTAGAACACCCCAAAACACAAACATCATGCAGTTAGAGAGAATAAACATTTGTTTTAAGATTCTGTGGATGTTGGCGTTATACTCCTTTTAACATTTTAATTAGAACACCCCAAAACACAAACATCATGCAGTTGGAAGAGTATAAACATTTGTTTTAAGATTCTGTGGATGTTGGCGTTATACTCCTTTTAAACATTTTAATTAGAACACCCCAAAACACAAACATCATGCAGTTGGAAGAGAATAAACATTTGTTTTAAAGATTCTGTGGATGTTGGCGTTTATACTCCTTTTAAACATTTTAATTAGAACACTCCAAAACATAAACATCATGCAGTTGGAAGAGAATAAACATTTGTTTTAAGATTCTGTGGATGTTGGCGTTATACTCCTTTTAACATTTTAATCAGAACACCCCAAAACACAAACATCATGCAATTGGAAGAGTTATAAAAATTTGTTTTAACATTCTGTGGATGTTGGCGTTATACTCCCTTTTAAAATCTTAATTAGAACACCCCAAAACACGAACATCATGCAATTGTCAGAGTATAAACATTTGTTTTAAGATTCCGCGGATGTTGGGGTTATACTCCTTAAAAACATTTTAATTAGAACACCCCAAAAACACAAACATCATGCAGTTGGAAGAGTATGAACATTTGTTTTAAGGTTCTGTGGATGTTGGGGTTATACTCCTTTTTAAAATTTTAATTAGAACACCCCAAAACACAAACATCATGCAGTTGGAAGAGTATAAAAATTTGTTTTAAACATTCTGTGGATGTTGGCGTTATATTCCTTAAAAACATTTTAATTAGAACACCTCAAAAACACAAACATCATGCAGTTAGAGAGAATAAACATTTGTTTTAAAGATTCCTGTGGATGTTGGCGTTATACTCCTTTTAACATTTTAATTAGAACACCCCAAAAACAACAAACATCAAGCAGTTGGAAGAGTATAAACATTTGTTTTAAGATTCTGTGGATGTTGGCGTTATACTCCTTTTAACATTTTAATTAGAACACCCCAAAACATAAACATCATGCAGTTGGAAGAGAATAAACATTTGTTTTTAAGATTCTGTGGATGTTGGCGTTATACTCCTTTTAACATTTTAATTAGAACACCCCAAAACATAAACATCATGCAGTTGGAAGAGAATAAACATTTGTTTTAAGATTCTGTGGATGTTGGCGTTATACTCCTTTTAACATTTTAATCAGAACACCCCAAAACACAAACATCATGCAATTGGAAGAGTATAAAAATTTGTTTTAAGATTCTGTGGATGTTGGCGTTATACTCCTTAAAAACATTTTAATTAGAACACCCCAAAAACACAAACATCATGCAGTTGGAAGAGTATAAACATTTGTTTTAAGATTCTGTGGATGTTGGCGTTTATACTCCTTTTAACATTTTAATTAGAACACCCCAAAACACAAACATCATGCAGTTGGAAGAGAATAAACATTTGTTTTTAAGATTCTGTGGATGTTGGCGTTATACTCCTTTTAACATTTTAATTAGAAACACCCCAAAAACATAAACATCATGCAGTTGGAAGAGAATAAACATTTGTTTTTAAGATTCTGTGGATGTTGGCGTTATACTCCTTTTAACATTTTAATCAGAACACCCCAAAACACAAACATCATGCAATTGGAAGAGTATAAAAATTTGTTTTAACATTCTGTGGATGTTGGCGTTATACTCCTTTTAAAATCTTAATTAGAACACCCCAAAACACGAACATCATGCAATTGTCAGAGTATAAACATTTGTTTTAAGATTCCGTGGATGTTGGGGTTATACTCCTTAAAAACATTTTAATTAGAACACCCCAAAACACAAACATCATGCAGTTGGAAGAGTATGAACATTTGTTTTAAGGTTCTGTGGATGTTGGGGTTATACTCCTTTTAAAATTTTAATTAGAACACCCCAAAAACACAAACATCATGCAGTTGGTAGAGTATAAAAATTTGTTTTAAGATTCTGTGGATGTTGGCGTTATACTCCTTTAAAAAAACATTTTAATTAGAACACCCCAAAACACAAACATCATGCAGTTAGAAGAGAATAAACATTTGTTTTAAGATTCTGTGGATGTTGGCGTTATACTCCTTTTAACATTTTAATTAGAACACCCCAAAACACAAACATCATGCAGTTGGAAGAGTATAAACATTTGTTTTTAAGATTCTGTGGATGTTGGCGTTATACTCCTTTTAACATTTTAATTAGAACACCCCAAAACATAAACATCATGCAGTTGGAAGAGAATAAACATTTGTTTTAAGATTCTGTGGATGTTGGCGTTATACTCCTTTTAACATTTTAATTAGAACACCCCAAAACACAAACATCATGCAATTGGAAGAATATAAAAATTGGTTTTAACATTCTGTGGATGTTGGCGTTATACTCCTTTTAAAATCTTAATTAGAACACCCCAAAACACGAAACATCATGCAATTGTCAGAGTATAAACATTTGTTTTAAGATTCCGCGGATGTTGGGGTTATACTCCTTAAAAAAACATTTTAATTAGAACACCCCAAAACACAAACATCATGCAGTTGGAAAGAGTATGAACATTTGTTTTTAAGGTTCTGTGGATGTTGGGGTTATACTCCTTTTAAAAATTTTAATTAGGACACCCCAAAACACAAACATCATGCAGTTGGAAGAGTATAAAAATTTGTTTTAAGATTCTGTGGATGTTGGCGTTATACTCCTTAAAAACATTTTAATTAGAACACCCCAAAACACAAACATCATGCAGTTAGAGAGAATAAACATTTGTTTTAAGATTCTGTGGATGTTGGCGTTATACTCCTTTTAACATTTTAATTAGAACACCCCAAAAACACAAACATCATGCAGTTGGAAGAGTATAAACATTTGTTTTAAAGATTCTGTGGATGTTGGCGTTATACTCCTTTTAACATTTTAATTAGAACACCCCAAAACATAAACATCATGCAGTTGGAAGAGAATAAACATTTGTTTTAAGATTCTGTGGATGTTGGCGTTATACTCCTTTTAACATTTTAATTAGAACACCCCAAAACATAAACATCATGCAGTTGGAAGAGAATAAACATTTGTTTTAAGATTCTGTGGATGTTGGCGTTATACTCCTTTTAACATTTTAATCAGAACACCCCAAAACACAAACATCATGCAATTGGAAGAGTATAAAAATTTGTTTTAACATTCTGTGGATGTTGGCGTTATACTCCTTTTAAAATCTTAATTAGAACACCCCAAAACACGAACATCATGCAATTGTCAGAGTATAAACATTTGTTTTAAGATTCCGCGGATGTTGGGGTTATACTCCCTTTAAAATTTTACTAATATTTTGTATGTAGCTAGATAAAGTTTTTTTTAAACTATTCTTTTACATTTATTAGTTATTAATGCCGTATGAGGACAGATTTAAATAAAGGATCTAGTTTAGGTAAAATAAACAACAAAAAAAAATTAAAATAAATGAAATACAAATTAGTGCATTGATAATTTTTAACTTCGTTCATTTTACCTCCAGCCTCGTATGTGTATTACATTGGTATAAAATAGTGTATATTATACTTTAATACATAATACTTTAGTACATAACATTTTAACGAAATATAGAAGTATGTTATTGTTAAAACAGCAGTAGAACTACCACTTTAATACCAAAATGAATCCCTACGAATGTTTTAAGAAATAATCCTTTGAGTAAGCATCTGTGGATTTGACTCCATCGTTGAGTGGGCTTGAGACTGTCGCTGTAATAGAACTTACTGCTCTTGAATCTTTCTCTTTGAACCGTTCTTTTGTATCTTTTTGCATCGAAGAAAAAGAATTAAATTTTTGGCTAATAATAAATGTTGGGTTAAAACTAATTATTTTACATTTGTTATGATATTGTTATGATATGTTAGGATATTGTTTGAATATATACTCAAGTTAAAGGAATATCTAATTTTAGTGAAAGTCGAAAAAAAGTTATGGGACTTATAGAAATATAGAACAAAAAAAATTACATGGGATTCTACTTTAATCAAATATACTATATATAGAAAATTTTAAATCAAAACCAGAACGCTTCTCTTGATTCTAATGTTCCCAATTTACTAACAGATTTGAAATCTTAAGATATTTCGGCCTTTCTGTGGAGAGTAATTTACGATAAGCAAGCGTAAAACCAAATACTGTGTTGAGTTAAACACTAATGTATTGAGTTTTTGGCATGATATGAACCGGAAACCCTTAGACGATATTATTAGTAAGCTTGATAAAAGAGCTATGCAACGAATTTCCTATAAATGAAATGAACAATTTGATAGATACACGTTGAATTCCTGTCAAGTTAAAAGATTTCTCATTAGTTAAAATAGTTAACAAACATATTCCCATCGAGATAATCAATTTTCTGCATCATTTTTATTGAGATCTAGGTTCCAGATGTGCACATAATCATTGCAAACTTCGTGAATAAAATTATATTTTTTATAGCTGTAATGTTTGCCTTAAATAAAAAGTTCTTTTTATATAATGTTTCTTTCAGTCTGCTCTGACTCCTTTAATTTTGTCACCGGCCTATCTTTCCTCTAATCCTTCTCCCATGAAGATCCGCACAAATGCAGCAACGTTTGTGTAATGTGTAAGCATGTTTTCGCTATTATAACAAATGGAACTTTATTTTATATTGTTTAATTAAAGTAAACATTATTTTAACCCTTACAGAGCCACGGGCTGATGTTGTGGTATCACCTAATTGAGTAAACGATAACCACATTTAGAATGTGTGCACAAGAAATATTATGTAATATTGTAATGTTTTTTAACGAATTGAAATAATTTAACTAAACCTTTACAAATGATCAAGTGACCTTCTTCAATTGTATCCAATTGACCACCGTATCTGTTGGTTCTCAGAGTAAACAATAATTCCATGATTGCGGCTTGTAGGGTGGCAGATGGGTGGGGGGGGGTTTACCCGCTCAGACAATAGCCGCACAAATGACAATTGTCTCTAAAATTGGTTAAATTCTTCATTGGAGTCATTTATTGGAATTTTATAGAATCCGCTACTCTCACTTAATTCATGAATCATAAAGAATTAGCTTCAGAATATAAGTAGCTGTATGCATACAGTAGAGTACTCAGGATATTCGTTTCAGGACGATTACATATATTTGCATTTTAAGAGAGGAATATATCGGCCATGTATTTGTAATTATTACACATTAAATATGCAGTGTATTTGGAATAACATTGTACAAAATATTATATGAAACCGAAAATGTTCCTCAAATAATATATTATTTCCCATGTTACATATTTTACGTGTGTAAACCATCTGTAATATTACGTTGAATAATCTAAACTAGTCACTAAATTTAATGCTTTTTGAGGTTCTATCTGGAAATTCTTTAGAATAGGATTTAAGTTGTAATAAACGATTCTTAAAGTTAAAGCGTGTAAGATATTCTACAAGCGGGAAATAAAAATACCAAATTGATACTAACGTATCGTTTTTCTCTCCGCAGATATTTATGATATTCGGGAAGATGCCAGAAGCAAAGAAATGATAGAGGCTGAGAGGTCCTAGAGGTTACCAGAGGGGACCTGCAATTGGCGGCGAGGTCCAGAGGCAGGAAGCCAGGATTAACAGAGATGGGGAGCATCCAGAGGCCGAGACCTAACAGGGGCCAAGAGCTGTAAGAGGCTGAAACTTACCGAGTGCTTTGAGGTTCTAGAGGCTGATAGTTCCAGGCCGCTAGACGCTGGGGCTTATCAGAGGCTGGAAGTCCTAAAGGCTGGGACTCCCAAAAATCAGAATCTGATAAAGGTGAGAAACTGTTTAATCACCACGACCTGCCAGAGGTTTAGAGCTGCGGAAGGCCATAGACTTCGGCGGTTCTAGACGCTGTGAACTCCTAGAGTCTGGGCGCTGCCGAAGGCCGGGACTTTTCTAACGTTTCAAACTTATTAGAATAAACATAAACCATGTAACTTCGAAACACACTTGCATAGAACAACACATTCCGATATATCGGAGTATGTAAGAGAGTGCAAGATGTATAAAGTATCGGAAATGGCCGAGACTGCTCCCATCCTCCCCCCTTGCCGATGGCGCTGGGCCAGTGACATCATGTTATACAGTAGCCGGACTTTTCAACAGGAAAAATTTTTTTCGCGCATTTAACTGCGGTTCACTGTGTATTTGAATGTAGAACTTTTATAGCATATGAAACAGTCATACATTTTATATTTAGTTTATTAAAAACAACAACAATATTCTCTTAGAACATATATACGCTGTTAAGTGAGTTGGTACGCTTTTTAAGTGAGATGCACTGTTTCGACTAAAATGTATAATATTTTAACGAGTTACATGAAAAACAATTTGTCATAATATTCATTATCGAAAGCTTGTCTTATGCAAAAATGTTTTAGACCTGTTATATAATGTGCGCTTTTCCTTTCTTTATTTTTCGTTTTATGAATTAGGATATGGTGTTATGATTTGGTTCAATAAAACACTAACAGTTTTCTAAAATACAATGATAGTATGTGTTTTTGTTATCTGGTAACTGTACATTTTGAATGCAACCAAAGAGTGTGAGCAATGTTAAACAATGAAATACTTTTACTTATTTTTTCCACAGTTAATATCTGAAAAGAGGTGAGTGTTTGTCAATTTGTATTCTCTTTAGGCGTGGTCACAATATACATTAGTTTGTTTTGTACCTGTGTAAACTTACGTTTAATGTTCGTCCTCTGAAGGAGAAAATAGATCCCAGTCTTCGAATCGTTCAGTGTCTATGTTATTTTAACATATGATAATGTTAACTGTTCGTAATACTGACTTCCCTGACTTTTACTTTGTAATCACTATTATGTATTTGTATTTGACTGAGTTAATTTGTAAAGCAGCGGTGTTCTTGAATTCCCTTTTTATACCTTTGAAACATCCATCGTCACCAATGAACTTCAAATAGCATGTAATATCTACTAGACATAAACATGTTAGAGTTTACATAATGAATCAGCGCAGTGATAAAGCTTTACGATGAGAAGCGGCGCGCCGTATGCTCTCTGACAGCCTAGCAAATATATTGTGATGCCCAGCACTCTGGTTAACACTACGAGAAAGTACCACACAATGAGCGAGATTAATGTTTGCGCGAACGTTCCTACATTAAGTGTTCCGACTAATGGGTGCGAACGTTTTAGCGAGATGTGATGTCGTTCCTCGCCTCTCCTATTATTTCTGCTGGTATCCTTATTTCATCCTGATATTTATAACATCTATAAACATAATACGTTTATTTTCTGTTTAAAATTTAAATACATAATACATTCAAACAATTACTGGCAGATTTGTATTTAACTACTATACAGAACACTTACATGTATATATAAAACATGTTTATCTATTTAAATCTAATTAAAAACAATTATTACATTTTATTAACTCGAAAATACTTATGTAAAATTTTTGATTCCTTCTACTGAAAAATGAACAGAAGTTTAATCACAAATTTTACCTAAGTATTTTCGAGTTAATAAAATGTAATAATTGTTTTTAATTAGATAAACATGTTTTATATATACATGTAAGAGTTCTGTATAGTAGTTAAATACGAATCTGACAGTAATTTTTTGAATGTATTATGATTTTAAATTTTAAACAGAAAATAATTAAACGCAGAAGTTTTACTGAAACAAGTGATAAGAGCGCGCTCCCATGGCCTGTCCTATGAAATACTACTGACGTAACAGTGTTTGTCGCTTTCTTCTCTTGAAGAGAATCGACAGGCTTTCACTCTTATTTGATATACCCAAATACAAAAACGTACAAGCATTGTTTTATTCAGTACGTGTACTTACGTAAATGAAATAATTATTTATTGTGGTCTGAATGATACTCGATTCTGGGTTAGTTAACTGTTCAGGTGAACCTTAACCTTGTTCAATAAAGATTTAGAAACAGAAAAAAACGTGTGGTTAACGTTTCCCGGATGCGTAAAAGAGTAGGAATGATTCATGAAGTTGTTCAGCGATGTATGACGCGCAACAGCTACTTTACATTGTAAAATTGGAGTTGTTTGCAGAACTTTGTTGTAACCCTAATGTTATATTGTTAAATCGTAATAGACGTTTGATACTTTTACCTAACTCTAAATATCTTTGAACATAGCTACTAGTGAATGTTTTGTATAATAGTAAAACATAAGCAAAAACTATATAACTTTAAATCATGCATCGTCATTGGCAATGTATATATTAGGAATAATGGTAGGAAAAGTTACAACCATATGTCATCGTTACGCGTTGCGACCAAAATTAAACGCGACTGTGAGAAATAACATCTCACTTCTTTACGTGTTAAGCCCTGAAACAATGTTAATGATGCATTTAGATTAAGAAAGATGTAACATGATGGTAAATTCACAGTTCACAAAAAACTTATTAAAAAAAATACAATTCCATGTGCTATACAAAGCACGTGTGAAGAGAAAAACAATTTCTTTTTTTAATATATTGGCATTATATACTACAGTTGGCAAGGTATATTCAAAGCCTATCCAGTCACCTTTTGGCTGAGGATGAACTTAAGTTTTAATAAATAACATGTTTTCAAAATGTTTTAAATATTATACATAAATAAATCATTACATAATTCAAACAAAACCAATTAATAGTAAAATGCTTAACAAATTTAAGAACTACTTTGGCAGATTAAAAAATATATATTCGTAATACATGATTAAAAACAAAAATGAATTTAACTGTAAAAAATGTATTAGGTTATTTAACAACAATTTAAACAACTAAAGCTTGGTAGTAAACATTTAATAGTAAAATTCACTTAGAACATAAATAACGATTATTAATAATGTGATAACTCAATTATAAGACGTGTACCAAAGTGTTAAATATTGTGATGCTCGCATGGATGTTAGCGACATGTTTTTGGATTTGTTAACTTGCATAGATTTTCACACTAAAGAAGAGAATAGATACTAATTTTGAAAGTTTTGTGGTATAGTTGTTTCTGACACACTTTACATCAACAAAATATGTCCGTGTTTTTATCAGCTTAAACTTAATACAAACTAGAGATTGACAGTAGTTAAGCTTACCAAAGGACTCATGATATGAGTCTATCTAGAGTAATTTCTTAAAGATTCCATTACATTCTTTGCGGGGAAATATATATTAAAATTAAAACTTTTTATTTAATCAGTAGAATATACATTTAAATAACATTTTATATGGAGGAAATTGAACAAGATATACTATTTGGAGAGCCATATTACAACAATATCTCTATATAATGATTTCTTAAGGAATAATGACTGCAGAAATGAATGTAGAGTGTTGGTATAGGGGAAGTGAGTAGTATAAAATAACGCGTCAGCGTATAGTGGGAGGGGTATTATGGAGCGGTAGGTGTGAAGTGTGTCGGTGCTGGGGAAGTGAGTTGTTCACAGTTCAAAAATCTTTATTTTTACAATATATTGTAGCATATACATATTGTCAAGTGCAGTATGCACGTGTGACAAATCTTTACACCTATCACATACAATTTTTATATAATTTGGTCGACTGCACATTAAATTAACAAACTAAATCCTGCTACCACCATTATTATACAATGTTTATATGGTATATAACTTATACTATATTAAACTAAAGAAATGCCAAACACAGACACCCAGCTCTTACCAGATCCAATGTTCACATATGACAACCACAACAACAAGTCTACATATTTACACATATATTCATAAGCCAATAATAAGTACATATTAAAACTATTAATACAAATAACAACAATATACATCTATATATTATAATAACAACAATAAATAAACAAGTCAAACAAAGTCAAAACATTTTAATTAGAACACCCCAAAACACAAACATCATGCAGTTAGAGAGAATAAACATTTGTTTTAAGATTCTGAGGATGTTGGCGTTATACTCCTTTTAACATTTTAATTAGAACACCCCAAAACACAAACATCATGCAGTTGGAAGAGTATAAAACATTTGTTTTAAGATTCTGTGGATGTTGGCGTTATACTCCTTTTAACATTTTAATTAGAACACCCCAAAACATAAACATCATGCAGTTGGAAGAGAATAAACATTTGTTTTAAGATTCTGTGGATGTTGGCGTTATACTCCTTTTAACATTTTAATTAGAACACCCCAAAACATAAACATCATGCAGTTGGAAGAGAATAAACATTTGTTTTAAGATTCTGTGGATGTTGGCGTTATACTCCTTTTAACATTTTAATCAGAACACCCCAAAACACAAACATCATGCAATTGGAAGAGTATAAAAATTTGTTTTAACATTCTGTGGATGTTGGCGTTATACTCCTTTTAAAATCTTAATTAGAACACCCCAAAACACGAACATCATGCAATTGTCAGAGTATAAACATTTGTTTTAAGATTCCGCGGATGTTGGGGTTATACTCCCTTTAAAATTTTACTAATATTTTGTATGTAGCTAGATAAAGTTTTTTTAAACTATTCTTTTACATTTATTAGTTATTAATGCCGTATGAGGACAGATTTAAATAAAGGATCTAGTTTAGGTAAAATAAACAACAAAAAAAAATTAAAATAAATGAAATACAAATTAGTGCATTGATAATTTTTAACTTCGTTCATTTTACCTCCAGCCTCGTATGTGTATTACATTGGTATAAAATAGTGTATATTATACTTTAATACATAATACTTTAGTACATAACATTTTAACGAAATATAGAAGTATGTTATTGTTAAAACAGCAGTAGAACTACCACTTTAATACCAAAATGAATCCCTACGAATGTTTTAAGAAATAATCCTTTGAGTAAGCATCTGTGGATTTGACTCCATCGTTGAGTGGGCTTGAGACTGTCGCTGTAATAGAACTACTGCTCTTGAATCTTTCTCTTTGAACCGTTCTTTTGTATCTTTTTGCATCGAAGAAAAAGAATTAAATTTTTGGCTAATAATAAATGTTGGGTTAAAACTAATTATTTTACATTTGTTATGATATTGTTATGATATGTTAGGATATTGTTTGAATATATCAAGTTAAAGGAATATCTAATTTTTAGTGAAAGTCGAAAAAAAGTTATGGGACTTATAGAAATATAGAACAAAAAAAATTACATGGGATTCTACTTTAATCAAATATACTATATATAGAAAATTTTAATCAAAACCAGAACGCTTCTTGATTCTAATGTTCCCAATTTTACTAACAGATTTGAAATCTTAAGATATTTCGGCCTTTCTGTGGAGAGTAATTTACGATAAGCAAGCGTAAAACCAAAATACTGTGTTGAGTTTAAACACTAATGTATTGAGTTTTTGGCATGATATGAACCGGAAACCTTAGACGATATTATTAGTAAGCTTGATAAAAGAGCTATGCAACGAATTTCCTATAAATGAAATGAACAATTTGATAGATACACGTTGAATTCCTGTCAAGTTAAAAGATTTCTCATTAGTTAAATAGTTAACAAACATATTCCCATCGAGATAATCAATTTTCTGCATCATTTTTATTGAGATCTAGGTCCAGATGTGCACATAATCATTGCAAACTTCGTGATAAAATTATATTTTTTATAGCTGTAATGTTTGCCTTAAATAAAAAGTTCTTTTTATATAATGTTTCTTTCAGTCTGCTCTGACTCCTTTAATTTTGTCACCGGCCTATCTTTCCTCTAATCCTTCTCCCATGAAGATCCGCACAAATGCAGCAACGTTTGTGTAATGTGTAAGCATGTTTTCGCTATTATAACAAATGGAACTTTATTTTATATTGTTTAATTAAAGTAAACATTATTTTAACCCTTACAGAGCCACGGGCTGATGTTGTGGTATCACCTAATTGAGTAAACGATAACCACATTTAGAATGTGTGCACAAGAAATATTATGTAATATTGTAATGTTTTTAACGAATTGAAATATTTAACTAAACCTTTACAAATGATCAAGTGACCTTCTTCAATTGTATCCAATTGACCACCGTATCTGTTGGTTCTCAGAGTAAACAATAATTCCATGATTGCGGCTTGTAGGGTGGCAGATGGGTGGGGGGGGGGTTTACCCGCTCAGACAATAGCCGCACAAATGACAATTGTCTCTAAAATTGGTTAAATTCTTCATTGGAGTCATTTATTGGAATTTTATAGAATCCGCTACTCTCACTTAATTCATGAATCATAAAGAATTAGCTTCAGAATATAAGTAGCTGTATGCATACAGTAGAGTACTCAGGATATTCGTTTCAGGACGATTACATATATTTGCATTTTAAGAGAGGAATATATCGGCCATGTATTTGTATTATTACACATTAAATATGCAGTGTATTTGGAATAACATTGTACAAAATATTATATGAAACCGAAAATGTTCCTCAAATAATATATTATTTCCCATGTTACATATTTTACGTGTGTAAACCATCTGTAATATTACGTTGAATAATCTAAACTAGTCACTAAAATTTAATGCTTTTTTGAGGTTCTATCTGGAAATTCTTTAGAATAGGATTTAAGTTGTAATAACGATTCTTAAAGTTAAAGCGTGTAAGATATTCTACAAGCGGGAAATAAAAATACCAAATTGATACTAACGTATCGTTTTCTCTCCGCAGATATTTATGATATTCGGGAAGATGCCAGAAGCAAAGAAATGATAGAGGCTGAGAGGTCCTAGAGGTTACCAGAGGGGACCTGCAATTGGCGGCGAGGTCCAGAGGCAGGAAGCCAGGATTAACAGAGATGGGGAGCATCCCAGAGGCCGAGACCTAACAGGGGCCAAGAGCTGTAAGAGGCTGAAACTTACCGAGTGCTTTGAGGTTCTAGAGGCTGATAGTTCCAGGCCGCTAGACGCTGGGGCTTATCAGAGGCTGGAAGTCCTAAAGGCTGGGACTCCCAAAAATCAGAATCTGATAAAGGTGAGAAACTGTTAATCACCACGACCTGCCAGAGGTTTTAGAGCTGCGGAAGGCCATAGACTTCGGCGGTTCTAGACGCTGTGAACTCCTAGAGTCTGGGCGCTGCCGAAGGCCGGGACTTTTCTAACGTTTCAAACTTATTAGAATAAACATAAACCATGTAACTTCGAAACACACTTGCATAGAACAACACATTCCGATATATCGGAGTATGTAAGAGAGTGCAAGATGTATAAAGTATCGGAAATGGCCGAGACTGCTCCCATCCTCCCCCTTGCCGATGGCGCTGGGCCAGTGACATCATGTTATACAGTAGCCGGACTTTTCAACAGGAAAAATTTTTTCGCGCATTTAACTGCGGTTCACTGTGTATTTGAATGTAGAACTTTTATAGCATATGAAACAGTCATACATTTTTATATTTAGTTTATTAAAAACAACAACAATATTCTCTTAGAACATATATACGCTGTTAAGTGAGTTGGTACGCTTTTTAAGTGAGATGCACTGTTTCGACTAAAATGTATAATATTTTAACGAGTTACATGAAAAACAATTTGTCATAATATTCATTATCGAAAGCTTGTCTTATGCAAAAATGTTTTAGACCTGTTATATAATGTGCGCTTTTCCTTTCTTTATTTTCGTTTTATGAATTAGGATATGGTGTTATGATTTGGTTCAATAAAACACTAACAGTTTTCTAAAATACAATGATAGTATGTGTTTTTGTTATCTGGTAACTGTACATTTTGAATGCAACCAAAGAGTGTGAGCAATGTTAAACAATGAAATACTTTTACTTATTTTTCCACAGTTAATATCTGAAAAGAGGTGAGTGTTGTCAATTTGTATTCTCTTTAGGCGTGGTCACAATATACATTAGTTTGTTTTGTACCTGTGTAAACTTACGTTTAATGTTCGTTCCTCTGAAGGAGAAAATAGATCCCAGTCTTCGAATCGTTCAGTGTCTATGTTATTTTAACATATGATAATGTTAACTGTTCGTAATACTGACTTCCCTGACTTTTACTTTGTAATCACTATTATGTATTTGTATTTGACTGAGTTAATTTGTAAAGCAGCGGTGTTCTTGAATTCCCTTTTTATACCTTTGAAACATCCATCGTCACCAATGAACTTCAAATAGCATGTAATATCTACTAGACATAAACATGTTAGAGTTTACATAATGAATCAGCGCAGTGATAAAGCTTTACGATGAGAAGCGGCGCGCCGTATGCTCTCTGACAGCCTAGCAAATATATTGTGATGCCCAGCACTCTGGTTAACACTACGAGAAAGTACCACACAATGAGCGAGATTAATGTTTGCGCGAACGTTCCTACATTAAGTGTTCCGACTAATGGGTGCGAACGTTTAGCGAGATGTGATGTCGTTTCCTCGCCTCTCCTATTATTTCTGCTGGTATCCTTATTTCATCCTGATATTTATAACATCTATAAACATAATACGTTTATTTTCTGTTTAAAATTTAAATACATAATACACTTCAAACAATTACTGGCAGATTTGTATTTAACTACTATACAGAACACTTACATGTATATATAAAACATGTTTATCTATTTAAATCTAATTAAAAACAATTATTACATTTTATTAACTCGAAAATACTTATGTAAAATTTTTGATTCCTTCTACTGAAAAATGAACAGAAGTTTAATCACAAATTTTACCTAAGTATTTTCGAGTTAATAAAATGTAATAATTGTTTTTAATTAGATAAAACATGTTTTATATATACATGTAAGAGTTCTGTATAGTAGTTAAATACGAATCTGACAGTAATTTTTTGAATGTATTATGATTTAAATTTTAAACAGAAAATAATTAAACGCAGAAGTTTTACTGAAAACAAGTGATAAGAGCGCGCTCCCATGGCCTGTCCTATGAAATACTACTGACGTAACAGTGTTTGTCGCTTTCTTCTCTTGAAGAGAATCGACAGGCTTCACTCTTATTTGATATACCCAAATACAAAAACGTACAAGCATTGTTTTATTCAGTACGTGTACTTACGTAAATGAAATAATTATTTATTGTGGTCTGAATGATACTCGATTCTGGGTTAGTTAACTGTTCAGGTGAACCTTAACCTTGTTCAATAAAGATTTTAGAAACAGAAAAAAAACGTGTGGTTAACGTTTCCCGGATGCGTAAAAGAGTAGGAATGATTCATGAAGTTGTTCAGCGATGTATGACGCGCAACAGCTACTTTACATTGTAAAATTGGAGTTGTTTGCAGAACTTTGTTGTAACCCTAATGTTATATTGTTAAAATCGTAATAGACGTTTGATACTTTTACCTAACTCTAAATATCTTTGAACATAGCTACTAGTGAATGTTTTGTATAATAGTAAAACATACATAGCAAAAACTATATAACTTTAAATCATGCATCGTCATTGGCAATGTATATATTAGGAATAATGGTAGGAAAAGTTACAACCATATGTCATCGTTACGCGTTGCGACCAAAATTAAACGCGACTGTGAGAAATAACATCTCACTTCTTTACGTGTTAAGCCCTGAAACAATGTTAATGATGCATTTAGATTAAGAAAAGATGTAACATGATGGTAAATTCACAGTTCACAAAAAACTTATTAAAAAAAATACAATTCCATGTGCTATACAAAGCACGTGTGAAGAGAAAACAATTTCTTTTTTTAATATATTGGCATTATATACTACAGTTGGCAAGGTATATTCAAAGCCTATCCAGTCACCTTTTGGCTGAGGATGAACTTAAGTTTTAATAAATAACATGTTTCAAAATGTTTAAATATTATACATAAATAAATCATTACATAATTCAAACAAAACCAATTAATAGTAAAATGCTTAACAAATTTAAGAACTACTTTGGCAGATTAAAAATATATATTCGTAATACATGATTAAAAACAAAAATGAATTTAACTGTAAAAAAATGTATTAGGTTATTTAACAACAATTTAAACAACTAAAGCTTGGTAGTAAACATTTAATAGTAAAATTCACTTAGAACATAAATAACGATTATTAATAATGTGATAACTCAATTATAAGACGTGTACCAAGTGTTAAATATTGTGATGCTCGCATGGATGTTAGCGACATGTTTTTGGATTTGTTAACTTGCATAGATTTTCACACTAAAGAAGAGAATAGATACTAATTTTGAAAGTTTTGTGGTATAGTTGTTTCTGACACACTTTACATCAACAAAATATGTCCGTGTTTTTATCAGCTTAAACTTAATACAAACTAGAGATTGACAGTAGTTAAGCTTACCAAAGGACTCATGATATGAGTCTATCTAGAGTAATTTCTTAAAGATTCCATTACATTCTTTGCGGGGAAATATATATTAAAATTAAAACTTTTTATTTAAATCAGTAGAATATACATTTAAATAACATTTTATATGGAGGAAATTGAACAAGATATACTATTTGGAGAGCCATATTACAACAATATCTCTATATAATGATTTCTTAAGGAATAATGACTGCAGAAATGAATGTAGAGTGTTGGTATAGGGGAAGTGAGTAGTATAAAATAACGCGTCAGCGTATAGTGGGAGGGGTATTATGGAGCGGTAGGTGTGAAGTGTGTCGGTGCTGGGGAAGTGAGTTGTTCACAGTTCAAAAATCTTTATTTTTACAATATATTGTAGCATATACATATTGTCAAGTGCAGTATGCACGTGTGACAAATCTTTACACCTATCACATACAATTTTTATATAATTTGGTCGACTGCACATTAAATTAACAAACTAAATCCTGCTACCACCATTATTATACAATGTTTATATGGTATATAACTTATACTATATTAAACTAAAGAAATGCCAAACACAGACACCCAGCTCTTACCAGATCCAATGTTCACATATGACAACCACAACAACAAGTCTACATATTTACACATATATTCATAAGCCAATAATAAGTACATATTAAACTATTAATACAAATAACAACAATATACATCTATATATTATAATAACAACAATAAATAAACAAGTCAAACAAAATAACTATTCATATGTTAGTTTACTTAGTTGTGTGAAATAACGCGTGAGCGTATAGTGGGAGGGGTATTATGGAGCGTAGGTGTGAAGAGTGTCGGTGCTGGGGAAGTGAGTTGTGTGAAATAACGCGTGAGCGTATAGTGGGAGGGGTATTATGGAGCGTAGGTGTGAAGAGTGTCGGTGCTGGGGAAGTGAGTTGTGTGAAATAACGCGTGAGCGTATAGTGGGAGGGGTATTATGGAGGGGTAGGTTGTGAAGAATGTCGGTGCTGGGGAAGTGAGTTGTGTGAAATAACGCGTGAGCGTATAGTGGGAGGGGTATTATGGAGCGGTAGGTGTGAAGAGTGTCCGGTGCTGGGGAAGTAAGTTGTGTGAAATAACGCGTGAGCGTATAGTGGGAGGGGTATTATGGAGCGGTAGGTGTGAAGAGTGTCGGTGCTGGGGAAGTGAGTTGTGTGAAATAACGCGTGAGCGTATAGTGGGAGGGGTATTATGGAGCGGTAGGTGTGAAGAGTGTCGGTGCTGGGGAAGTGAGTTGTGTGAAATAACGCGAGAACGCATGGTGGGGAGGAGATTAGTGGAGCGGAAGGTGTCAGTAGCAATTTGAAGCTCTCCTTTTGAAAATAACCATCTCTTACTGAATAGGGTTGAATTAGGGCTTGTTTGTCTCAATTTTGTTTACTTTATAGTATAAAGTACGTATAAATGTATAGATAACGTAATTGCATGAACAAAGAGATCCAACCTCTCACTCTCCCGATTTTTCGTCAATAATAATATAGCTTTAAGCTATTTTAAAATGTATTAGCCATAATTTTTAAATTGGGTTGTAGTGGAAAAACCAGATATACAAGTAGTGTTAACTTGTAATAGAGGTGATACATTTTCTTTGCTCTTTTTTAGTCGACATTTAATATAATTTTTATCAGGACAAGCACGTTTCCAAAAACGAAAACGTTCCAGTGTATTTAATTTTAGGCCTAATCTTGAAACTAATAAAAGTTCTTAAACGTTGTGCTGTAATTTATTTGTTTTTCTATATCATTACTCTCTGAATGGAATTTACTTTTCAACACATGTCTACATAATTACAATTCGGAGTGAGCTTATATGAAAAAGTGTTGTAGATAATATGTTCTCTTTTCTTGTCTATGCGTCTGCCCTGTTCACTATTGATAAAAAATAGGCATAATAACGACGTAGCTATCAACGTAGCCAGTAATCGAGATATAGTCATTGAGTTTCCCTTTACCATATAAGATACAATTTTAAAGTTAGTATTGTAGATGTACGAGGAGCGGAGAGTTCAATTTATACATCCTGATTCAACCCAAATATTTTTTTATCTTTAGCACTTTTATGTGTATCTTGTACAATATTGCTAATAGTTTTATTGTGGCTGTAATTTTTGTTAGATATATTTAATTATATATCATCTTTACTTTCTTCTCAATATTAATAAAGCTTAACCTGTTTTTTGCTGGAACCTAAACTACCTTCTCCATTACTGATGACATGAAATGTAGTTTTGGCCAAAGTTCAGTGTGCTGTAATTGAAATTATGTCATTACTTAACCATCATTTATATTTTCGAAATCCCGTAAATATTTTAATACACCCCAAGAATCTTATTAGACCCCGTACAACTAATGATTATTAAATATTATTGCCCTGCCAAAACAATAGCTACTGTATCGATTTAAGCTCTAAAGCAACAACCATTATTGGTCTTTCTATTAATTATTGGCGATGCCTAATTGCTTTTGTGTCAAGCCCTTCAACGGATCTTGTCGATGTCAAGGAAGCATTTGACAGCACTTGGCTTTAACCTAATTTATGATGTAATCCAATAATATGGTTGCGTATATTATGTCAAACGAAAATGCTATCGAGCTAAAAGAAATTTTAAGTTCATGCGATATCTAAACATATACTCCTTATATAATCCCTATATTTCTGGCTTTAATTAATAACCATGAACAAGATAACTTTTTACAATCCTTCTTAAGTTTGCAGAATAGCAATATAAAAATAACTTTTTCACTATTATTTGTATATTTTTCATTTATTAGGTTGTGGTGAAGTAAGTATTTTCCATAGACCTTTCACTTCAGGACCTCTCAATGTTAAAATGGGTCAGGAGGTGAGAAGTGCTGAAGTGGCAGAACAAGGAATCTACCACAACTACAGCTCGCAAAACTGCTCTATCCCTTTTCTGTTTCATGTTTATCGTGTGTTTCCTAGAGCGTTCTTATTAATACAATCCCTATAAACACATTTTCATTAATATTTAAAGTACCTAGGTTTGGAGTTTGATTCTTGACTTTTTAAACTTAAACATGTAAACATGTAGTTTTTAGATTATGTAAATACATAATTTAAAGGTCTGTAAACGAAAAACTGGTGAAAACTAATACTAACCAACTTTTTCGATTTAAAAGCGTAGCAGAAGAACTATAAAAATTAAAACTTTGTGTATTACACCACACTTAATGTATTTTTGAACATACAAAATGCATTTTTATATGTAATTGTACAAAACTAAGAGTTATTTTGGTATTAATTATCATGATAATTTTTCAATGAATTCTATTTTTTAGTCTATGTCTAACTTATAAAAGTTAAAAATTATCATACATCAAAATTAAATGATTAAAAAATTAGGTATAATAGTTTTGTTCGCCTTTGTTAAACACATTTTGAATAAAACTAGTTTTCCGGCTCTGACTATATAGGATTCACGTAACAATAAAACATGGGGTTTATGTATAATTTCAATGCATTTCTATCTTTAAATAAAACATTAAGACTACTAAATTTTAGCAAATTAACAAAAAAAATGGTTCAAAATTCACATAAAGGTGATTTAAATTAATATTGAATTCTTAAACACTCAAAACTTTATATTCCAATGTAAAATTATTTGTATAGTTTTATCGCTTGTAGTTACTCTATTTCTTGCGTACACATCTCTTTTATTAATTTACCCTGTCCGTAAGACTACAATTAACATTTATTTGTTAATATTCTAGAAGTTTTATATGAATAATCTCAAGTATTTTATGAAATTTTAATGAAATCTATACCTGTATCTCAAATTGAAAATCACTACAGTGAGTAAGAACGGATATTAATCACACCTTATTATCATTATTAGACATATATTTAATAAGTTAAATATGTAAAACATGTTATTATGGAGTAAGGAATTGTAGGTGATTGCAGGTAAGACATTTCGCACCTCATTCTTATTCACTACAACTCGCAGCGTCTGATTCCTCGTTGATTGTCACCACAATGCCTTGTCTCACACCAACACAATGCCTTGTCTCACGCCAACACAATGTCTTGTCTCGTGCTATCGCAATGCCTGTTTGACACTTGGATGCCGCGTTACTCTTGTTATGCGGAGACGATAAATGTAATTTGCAAGAACGTAATTATTTCGAAAGATCAATGGATCTTGAATTTCAGAAGAGTAATGGAAACTTAGTTTGTAGTTTGAAGTATTAAAAATGAACAACATTTGAGACTACTAGACAATATAAAGGTTCAAACATAATATTTGGTAAAATCCTGCGTAGTTTTTCAGAAGCATAGTTATTGGTAAATTAAAAACAGAACAAATCGATGGTTATAAGCTAGGCTAAAACAGAACACGATAAGCTGCGCCATGGGAAGGCTTGTGATGCCTATCAGGGGGAATTTCACAGAACATATAATTTAAGTATATTGTGCACAATTATATCATGGAACTTTAAGTAGACTTAGTGAACAACTTAGAAAGTTAGATGATCTAATTATTTAAAAGATCTTAGATACAGGAGATGAATCTAAAGTTGATGAAGAGTTTACATCAGCAGATTGATAGAGTTTGATAGTGCAAAACTCAAAGTTGACAATTAGTTTAGCAAAGTAACAGTAAATACAGATGCTAGCGACCTCTATAGTAATATTTCAAAATGCAGTTCACCCCATTCAAGAAAAAAAGTAGGCTACCCAAAATAAAACTAAGAAAATTTAGCAGTAAGATGAAAGATTGGCTGTCATTCTGGAGCCAATTTCAAGGAATACACAATGATACAGAATTATAAACAGAAGATAAGTACCAATATTTGATTTCAAGCAACAACAATAGGGCCAAAAGCTAGGGACATATTAGATGGCAACCCAGCGACAGCAGATTATTATGAAAAAGTAATAAAGTCATTGCAAACTAGATTTTGTAAGGAAGAGCATCTTACAGAATTTTACATTACAGAAAATCGAGAGCTTTTGAGTTTGGTACTTAAAAATGTGTCTGGTAGCAACAACTAAACCAAATTAAATACAACAGTACTGTACAATAAGATAGAAAGTCATTTAAAAGCCTTACAGTCCCAGCAGCGATGCTCTTCTCCCCTTGTGGAATTTTGTGTACCAGAAAATCTGTTAAGAGTGTGGCTTAGAAGCTCAAGTGGTGTGCACTCGGCTAAAAACTCCGACGAAACAACTTGCAGTTATACAGACACACTACAACACTTGATGACCTTCCTCAAAGTTGAGGTAGAAGAAGAAGAAAGAATCTATATGGCTAAACTCTTAACACTTAGCCTAACCAAAAAGAAAAATATTGTAAGATTGAAGAAACTCTTCCGACAGCGTCAAGCCTAGTCGCTCCAAAGAGAAAAGTAAGATAAATTACAACACACAAAACCACGAAACGTAAGTTTCTTATTTTGGGGTGAGCCCAACTATGATACAAAGGATAGTTTCAGCTCAAAAATATGACCTACAATCAGAAGATGGATATTTTCAAAGGAAAAAGTACATGTTTCGTGTGTCTAAACCGATTGTTATGTTACAAAATGCACTGCAGCATAATGTGCCATATTCTAAATCAAGAAAAAAGAAAGTTGGTCAATCGAAGTAGAAGATTGTTGAAGCGGTATTCACATTCCTTGTGGTTCAATGAAAAAGGAATTTTAAATTTTAAACTGTCAAAATTGGAGAAATTAAGTTTTACTTCAAACTTTTGTAATTAAACTTTGTGATGAAAAAAATAAACCAGCCCGTGCTTTAATCAATATTGGATCACAGCTTTCGTATATATTAAAATCTACCACGGTAGATTTATATTTACAACCTGAGGGTAAAGAAACATTGATCCACTCATTATTTGATGGAATAAAGTCAAACAAAAATGTACAAAAACGGTATTGTGTCCCAATGTCCAGTATTGACAATGAGTTCAATATAGAAATAGCTGTTTTAGATCAACCAAATACTTGTGGTTCAATACTCATACTGATCCATGAAGCTTGAACTAATTTGTGAATTGAATTATAGAATATCAAACCAAATGATATAGAGGATGGACAACCCAAAATACAAGTGTTGATTATTTCTGCCGCACTAGGAGCAATAATTACAGAAAAGATATGAGAACTAAAATGTGGACTGATAGCGATGAAGACATTGTTAGAAGGAGTGATTTTTGGAGGCAAACCATCTTGGAATATTCATACTGAAGATAACTAAGAAGAGCTAGAAAGCTCCGTGTGTGCTTCAGTAACCAGTTTTTTGAGCAATCTAGAAATATATCATATTTTTGGACTTTATAAAGGTTAGGAATTTCTGATACTTATTAGGTGAAGAAAAAAGAAGAAAACAAACGTATAGCACTTGTAACATTCAAAAGCAATGTAAGTTCGAATCATGATGGAAGATTTGAAATCCAATTACCATGGATTGAAGATAAAAATAACTTGAAAATAATACAATTTTCTCAGATCGGAGACTTCAGAGTACACTGACGACTAAATAAAGAAAGGGTTTTTGAAGAATACCAAAATATATTAAAGAATTGAAAAATCTAGGAACGATAAAGCATTTACCTCATCGTCCAGTAATAAAAGCACAATGTACGAAAAAAATTAGGCCAGTTTTGATGGTTCAAGCAAGGAAAAGGGATGTTAATATTTACATTTAAATATTAGCCATTGCTAATTAGAAAAAGGGCAGAATTTTATAGAGGAAATATCATTAATATTGGTTAGATTAAGAGACAGCTGTATTGGTGTAATTGTTGATATTGAAAAGGCGTTTCTAGAAATTTCTGTCAATAAAACCGATCTAGATGTACATAAAATTCTTATAGTGAGAACATTCTGAGAAGAAAATTTAAAAGGTATATCAACATTATAGAGTAGTTTTGGATAAACTGCGGTCCTTTCATACTCGGCGCTACATACAATAAACTATCTACTAGAAAGAATTCAATAGAATATCCTCAAAGAGTTGAAACATCAAAAAAATCTTTCTATGAGGACAACTGTGACATTTGTAAAGAACTCAACTGAACTCAAACAATTCAAGAAAGATTCTATTAAGCTGATGAACGAAGGAAAGTTTAATTTGAGAGATTGGGTTGTGTTTTCTGGATCAAATAAAATTATTGAACCTGTTAGTGTTTTAGGAATTTTGTGATGCCAGTAAAATTGCATATTCTGCTGTTGTGTTCATTAGATGTAAGGAATACAATGAGACGTGCAAGTTTGAATGGTTATGACAAAATCATGAGTTGCGCCGATAAAAAAGGTGACAATACTCAGGCTTGAGCTCTTGAGACACTGACATTTGGTCTCTCCTTTAGGTCACAATTGTCCGTTCAACATTTATGCTATTATGTTTTATGCTATTATCAATTCTCCTTCTATAAGTATATTTAAAATATATTCACTTCTATCACGAATAAGGATATTCTGAACTCCAGAAAACCGATTTAGAACGCCAATGTAAGATGGTGTATCAGGCATCAGACAGAAGGTCACAGTCTGCTTCACGCCATCCAGAGCTATCTCAGTAATTCCAAATTTGACTCAGAGAACATACAAAAGCCATTTACTACAAAAGCCAAAGAATCTTTTCACTGACATTTTACTGAGATGCTATTATAGTCAAGAACGAATCTCGCTCGATAAAGGTTTTAAATGTCATATAAAGTATATATATATATATATATATATATATATATATATATATATAATATATATATAAATATAAATATATATATTATATATATATAAAAGGACACCAGCCTCGTGAATAATTTACTCCTATAAAACGCCTACAAGGTTAATCCATCATACTACCTTCACTACGCCAACTGTCTTTGCTGCATTTGTGAAAAAAGTTGAGAGGTAATTAATTTAACACTGAATCGTCGGTATAAAGAGATTGGAAACTTAACCTCAGTCGTTAGTCAATATAGGAGGGACAGCTGCTCTGATCTCAGGTCTCAGCAAACATATTTGCAAGTCACGTGTAGTTTACACGGAGTGTTTCTCGACCCTCTAGAACCGTTCCTGAGAATTCCATTCATTGGCTCAATAATCAATGTTTATTTTACGTAAAGCGACTTAATGCACGTATTATAGCTAGCAGTTCTGTGGATAAAATATGTTAAAGATTTTAATCAATAAGTGCTTTGAGTAAAATATCGTATAAATATATGGATATAATTTCTTATTAATCAATATACAAATTATAATATTACAAACATAACATTTAACTGGTAGTTTTTTATTTCCTATGTAGTTATAAACGTTATCAAATTGTGTTTTCTTATTTGCTATTATCCCAATTTTATTAAAATTTACAAATCTAAATTATGCAATATTCAAAGGAAGAATATAAGAACAGTCCAAATGTTAATAGTATTGATAATAATGGTATTTAAATGCCATTAAAAATAGATTATTTTATGTATAAAGAGACAAATATACTGATTGTATCTTAGAAAGTCTCTCTTAAGCCTTTGCTTCGAGATATATTTTGTTTACATGTTCTAAGATATAGAGTTTATTGTTTGTACGGATCAGTGCGTGAGTTTTCCTGTACAATACAAGTAGCGTTTAAAAGTATATTTGTATTGAAAGTAAACATTATTCAGAATGGTAACTACTGTATGATAAAATGCCATTTTGGTCATTTTCTTTTTTTTAGCATATTATGTTGTGTGTAAGTGTAGTGTTTTCTTTTAAAGAGAATGAATAAAAAATGTTCAAGCCCTTCATCTTATATCTAAATAAAGTAGTTGTCGAAAATTGAATTTAAAACTAGTAAAATAAGTACATAGCAATGAGTTAGAAACTCAAATTAAAAAAAAACTTATTTTACTGTGATTTTATTGAAAATGTTTAAAAATGTTTACGGCCGCTTTAGAAACCTTAAAAGTAAAAATCCTTGTAAGAACATTCGACGATGATTTTAGGATACCTGTTTCGTTTGGCTCTGCAATGAATGAAAAAAATTATGGTTGCCTGTAAAGTCGGTTTTACGGGCGAAGATTTTACGTGACAACGTCTTTTTCTCGGTAGAAAATATTTATTGATATGAATATTATTAAATTGCACAATAGGAACAAGGAATTGAATGAAAATAAGAATTGCACAAATTTTAACTATAGAAATATATTTTGTTTACTAAAACATTGTACATAATTTGAAAATAATTAAAATTTGTTATTGTAAATGGTAAAGTTGAATAAAACATTTACTAAAATTGGAATTTGAAATTCTTGCTAAACACAGTTAAATTCTAACTCCACGCGTGGTGATTGGTCGGTTTAGTTCGTTTGTTTGGTCGCACTGTTATGACAGGTTAGAGGTTATAATTTGTTATTTTAAATGTTTGACTAGCAATACGCGCTGTTTCTTCTCAATCGACTGAATTACGATTGATTGCAGAGTGACTTCAACTAATAATTTACTTAACACTATCAACATTTGTCAATAGTATGACATAACCTATAAACTCAGTTTCTCAACTTTTGTGTCAATCTAACAATTAATCAATCAATCATAGTTTACGATAATGAAATATCAGTGTACAATTATTTACCTTTATTGTTGTAGTTGTTGTAAATGACGAATCTAAGCACTCCACATTTTCACGAATAAACATAGTTATCTGCTTTATCCCGTGCGGCGGACCCACAGTTATCTGCTTTATCCCGTGCGGATCTCGTGCGGCGGACCCACTGGACGGGCATCGTAACGTTACCGGGCGTTACACTTTTTCATGAGTGACTCCGAGCCGCAACCGAATTTAAGACGTTGTCTCGTCAAAACTTTGAAATCTTAGGACATTAAAACCATAAGATACCAGTATATAAAAATAATTGGATTGAGTCTATTTAAAACCGATACAAATAAAAAAAAATGGAATTTTGTACGATTTCCTTTAGTTTGTTTCTGAATTTTTATTCAAATTGTTTTTTGGACCTGCAGTTACGAACAAAAATAATTTGTAAAGTATATTTGTTTTAATGGTTTTTTATATATAATACAACTTTTCTGGAGAAGTGTAGTCGATTTTTGGATTATCCAGAAAAATGTCACAAATATAAGTACTTTCGTCTCAGGGTGATTTTCATCTTAAAACCCTAATCCATAGCGATTTTCAGTAGTAACACTCACATTTTAGATAATGAAAATTTCCTAGTATATATTGGACTACAATATAATATATTAGTATATATTAGTATGAAGCAGACAAATCTCGTCGTTGGTTTACGGAAGGCCGTTGAATATCACCGTGCGATTATCCCAAACTCCATTAAATGAATTATACAATTGATAATCTCATAACAAAACCATTCAAAATAGCTTCGCAAACAGTTTGAATAAAGCTTAATTAAACATGGAACAGACGTTGAATAGAATACGTAGTAACAATACAGTTATGTTGTACTACACTCTTATTATGTGAGATACGAGGCCTGGAATTGTTATGCACAGCATTGTGTTGTAGTGTATTGTGTAGGGTATGAAGGTAGTCACTATACTGTGAGGCATTGCACTGTACTGTATTGTGTGCGATAAGATGTGAGGCATTACGTGGAACTGTATTGCGTGGGAGATACGAGACGATATTTTTATTGAGCTGTACTATGTGGGATATGAGGTGAATACTTTTGCTGTGTTGAATTTCGTAGTAGTATGAGTTGAGATATTATGTTGTGGTGTATTGAGGAGGCAGGAAATCGTTGGGTACTAAAGGTGTGATGGCTGGCTGGAAATCCAAAGCTCGGAGGCAAATATGCTTCCTTCTGCTCACATAGTTCCCTTCTGCACAGTATCTTTATATTACCGCACCATTACAGTAAAAATCTCGAGAATAGGGCTTGAAAGACTGATACAGGGAAAGCATAGTAATGTCTATGCATTATTAACTGTCTGTAATTTAATGTTTGTTCTCACTACACCTTCTCTATAGTGCAAGTCAGTTGTATTTGGTTTTTCCTCTGCAAATTACCGCACATAGTAATACGTCCTGTCGAACGTGTCTTATCATGAACAAACGGTCTGAACATTTTATTTTTGTTACAAAAAGTTTTTTCAGAGCGTTGGTGAATACATTTTTGAAGTGAATTTTTATTGTAGTACATAAGAAGAAACACAATTTATGAGTTTCAATATTTTAGACTTATTTTAGGGTTATTGGTCCTAATAATAAACCTAATTGACCCACACTAATCCTTTTAGCAAATCTTAGAGTAGCAAAAGTATCCTTTGTGTGTTCCCGAAACTGTGTTTGAAGCGCAAAGGTCATATCTTTTACACACTCGACTTTTATATATTTTTGTTAGATGATAGAATGAAATTTTCCAAATAGTTTCTCAGAAAAGCATTCGTCACGTTCAACATCCATCGTGTAATACTTTCTCTTTACTCAAGAAGTCTCCAAATGTGGTGAAACTTGCACAAGAACATTTAACTAGTGGAATCAGCCCAGACAATAAAAATGAATCGCAGTGATAAAGTTTTATGATGAGAAGCGGCGCGCCGTATGCTCACTGACAGCCTAGCAAATATATTGTGATGCCCAGCACTCCGGTTAACACTACGAGAAAGTACCACACAATGAGCGAGATTAATGTTTGCGAGAACATTGCCACATTAAGTGTTCCGACTAATGGGTGCGAACGTCTAGCGAGATCCTTTCATTCTTAGTATTCCTGCTGGTATCCTTATTTCATCCTGACATTTATCGTATAACATAATACGTTTATTATATACTAGGGGGTTTATTTTGTACCACTATTATATTAACAAATTTGAATTTCAACTCTTATGAAATCAGGGTTTTTAACTTCTGTTCCCTTGTTGATACAGCGGATCACAAATTTTACTTATGTATTTTTGTGTTATAAAAATTCAATTAATTTGAATTAATTATTTAATTAAAATTAATTAAATGTTTTACATTAACAATTATGTACAATTGTTTAAATCTGTGTTTCCGCAAGTAGTTTTAAAAAATGTATTTTATTTTAAATTTTTAACACAAGAAATACTAAACACAGAAAACTCACCGAAACAGCTGTAGACAGCGCACCTCGGCGGACAGACCAAGGAACTACCCACTGACGCGAAGTAGTGTTTGCTGCCTTGTTCTTCCCACCTTCACTCCACCGTCACCAGGCTTCACTCTTATTTTATAATTAGAATGTAGACAGCGCATTTTTTTAATTTTGAATGTGGGAATCGATTCTGGGTTAGAGGTTCCGCTGATCCAAACAATTCTGTTCATTACAAATATTTACATTACAATCCTGCTTATATACCCAAATGCAAAGACTTACAATAATGAGGGAATCAAATAATAAGCAGTATCTTATAAGGTTTAATTATGATTAAAAAACTAGACAACGTAATTGTTTTATTCTGCGCGTGTACTTTAGTTAATTTATGGGGGTATTGAATTACCCTCGATTCAGGGTTAGTTAAAGGTTTCAGGTAACTTTTATATAACGATTTAGTAATAAAAAAATAAATGAAGTTAACATATATCGTTAACAGTAGGGAGGATGGACGCAGTTGTCCAGTGATGTGGAAAGGTCGAAAGCTATTTTACATAGTAGAATTGAAGATGTTTACAGTAAATTGTTGTAACCTTAACGTTACATTGTTAAACCTTATTAAGTTTGGCGGATTTTACTAAACACTAAACATCTATGTACATAACTGCGAGTGAAATTTTTGTATAAGGGTAAACATAAACCAACGCAATATAGCGTGATATCATGCATCATCATTGGCTATTATAAATAATGATATGATTACAAACCACGTCATCGTTATGCATTGCGACTGAAATTAAAAGCGACTCTGTAAGAACTAATATCTCTTAACTTCCTTACGTTTTCTGAAACCCTTAAACATGACGAATTAAGTATTTATATTTTGTAGTAAGATATAATTAGCGTGGAAGGAAGTATATCAAGTATCAAATATTGTGTTGCTTGGTTTAAATAAAGCAATTGTCCTGTTTAACGACATGAACTAATTTTTACAGTAAAGAAAATACTAACTTTGATAACGTCAGGATTTAGTTATTTTTATCACACTTTACAACAACGAAATATGTCCGTAATTCTTAAAAAAGATTTCAATTTTAAACAAACTAATAATTTTAAGCAGGTTAGCTCACCAAAATACTCACGATACAAGTCTCTCTAGAGCAATTTATTTATAATTTCAATATATTATTGGAAGATAAATGTCCTTAAGATTAAAATTGTAAAACTTTTGAATAGCATTTTGTAGAGAGATGATTTAAGAAGATGTATTAATAACATTTTTAAGAACATACTCGTATAATATTTAGAGTTACATATTAGAACAATCTTTCCATATAACGACTTCTTAATGAATAATTTTGGATGTACAATAATCGAAACAGGCAATTTGGAACAAAGGATATAAAACATTATAGATCTTTAACAATACATTTAAACATTGTTTTTTGTACTACTTTGGTTGAAATGAAAATTCTAATTTAAAACCTCAATTATCAAAGTGCAATTCAATAAATTAGTAAACCCAAAATGGTTGAAATATCGCTTCTTTTTTTCATCCGAGTTAAATTGAACCGTGTTGTGAAAACCCTTCCCCAATACAACGGCCTTCTCGAGTAAAATTAATTGTTTTCCTCGGACAGCTAGAACAGTTGGTGGGGGAGAGGTGTTGGTACATTTCATAAGTCTAGACTCTACGTCAGATGTCAGTATGGAAACCTTCTTGAGCTCTTTGTGGATTATTCATGCAATTCCATAAAAATTATTCAACATTTAACTTATAAATATAAACAAATAATCCAATAAGGCAATAAAACTATTGAAACTATTAGTCATTAGCCTAATTTGAGTTAAATAAGTCACGATCCAATGTAAAGCGTTTTAAATATATAAAGTATTTATAAACACCTGTACATGTATTTTACTATTGCACATATCATATGGTGCGATATATACCCATCTTATGCACCCATATCAAGTTTAAAAATCAAAACGAAAAATCACTCAGAACTTTCATACATTTATTTCGGAATACTCGTATGACAAGCAAAACAACTTTAATAAACAATATTCTCAATAATGTTATACTACAGTTGTATATTTTAAGTAATTACAAATAACAACTATATATGCGATATAACTTGTTATATAAGATAGCTCTATCACCTTTTCTCCCATTTCCTAGTTTAATATATCTTTTCAATATTAAAAGAGAGCAAGCCAGTAGATGACGCCGTAGTATGTAGTTACAATAATGTTTTTCAATATCAAAGTCAATTTTAGAAGCCTTCTTTTTTTAAAATAAGTTAACAAATACTGTCACAAAATGGTTCTTTTAAGAACACAGTGACAAATTTCAAAGGAGTAATATTTGCCCTAATCTACATTTTTGACAAGCTGGAATCCAGTTACAAATTAAAGGCATTGGCTTAGATAAGATAAAAGTTTTATTGAAAAAATCTATCATAGGGTTGAAATAACTACATGAAAAAAAACTAGAACTAACTGTAACTAGAAAATGTTTAAAAGTCAAATTGGGACAAATTAAATCCATCTCATACATTCATGTTTATAAGGAACATTTCTTTTGAGTAGCTTCGTACTTGTATGCTTCAATGAGGAAGTGGGGAATTCTCGGAAATTATGAATTCTCGCCTAAAATAAATTATCAGAAGTATAGAATAAAAATTCCAGGTTTTTTGAAATTCCGTCAAAAGAATTGTATTCTGGACAAAAGTCGTTATTGTATAGTGTGCGAAATGGTGGCTCACATCATTACTTTTTTAATAATGTGACTCTACAGTCCATTGAAGTATGTTTTACTAGCCCCAATATGTATCCAATATTGAGTTGTTATGTATGTTAGAGCTAAGTCTTTGAAGTTTTGCAAATGAAGTGGTAATTTCATTGTTTTTATTTATCTGCAACTGTATTTATTTAAATATCTAAAAAACTATACAACGTGTGGTTTCTATCAATACACTTTAAGTTCAGAACACTTTTCTATCAAAATCATATTTTATTAGTTCTTTCCATTACTGAGATTGTAGGGCTTAACACTACCTACTTAATGTATTAAACTTAGTATATTATACATTAGATTCAATACATTTTTACTGTGAGAAGGTCCTACAAATGTCAGAATACTTTTCGTAAGTTTTAAATTATGCTAAAAAGTCTTTCGAATTTCTAAAGTTTTTCTTCCTTGGTTGTAAATTAGAAATTTGCATATGTTTTTACTGTAGCGTGAGGCGTTGGATCACTTCCACTATCACTCCCCTCACAGGATGACCTGACACGGTCACCATGACTACGCGTTAATAGCGCCACGTTCAAGTTAATGCCCTTGTAGAATGAAACTACGATATATATTCTGGGTGTGAATTCTCTTTAGCACGTTAGAGTAATATAAAAATATATTAAATATAAATTATTAGTTCAGCGAAAACTATCACTCGAGGGAATGGAAAAAAATCATTTCTACATGTCTATCTGTCTATCTGCATTATACAGGGTGCGGCAAAACAAACAGTGCAGTTTTGAAGTGGTATTAAAGAAAATCGGTACGAGTTATGAAAATGTGGTTTATTTTGCTTGAATAAGTACATTACCTCATTTTTTCTGTTAAGATTTGAAGATCACATCAGAAAGGTGGCGTCCTCCAGAAGCAATGCACTGATGTAGGCGATTTCTGAAGTTTTCCACTGCATTTTGGCACATATTGATTGGAATGGCGGTGATTTCCTCTCTAATACGGATCTTGAGTTCTTCCAAGTTGTGAGGACGATGCCGAAAAACCTTGTCCTTGAGATAACCCCACAGGAAAAAATCGCAAATGCTCAAATCAGGTGATCTTGCAGGCCACCGCAGGTCACCCCTCAGAGACACGAGACGCGCAGGAAACATCTGCCGCAATTTCGTCCTTGAAACATGTGCTGTGTGGGCCGTAGCCCTATCTTGTTGGAACCAAATATCCTCAAGATGTTGTTCTTCAACCAACTGATTCAATTCTGGCTCAACAAAATCTTGCAGCATCGAAATGTAACGCTGAGCGGTCACGGTTGTTGTAAGCCCATCCTCCTCAAAGAAGTAGGGTCCAATAACACCCAAATTTGGAAATCGCACACCATACAGTCATTTTCGGGGAATGGAGAGGTCGCTTATTAACTTGTTGTGGGTTTCTGTCCGACCAATAACGGAAATTCTGTTTATTAACTGAACCTGACAGGTGGAAATGGGCTTCATCACTACTGAAGAAGGTTGAGCTTGGTGGGATACGTTCTAAAATTTCTTGAGCGCAATTCACGCGGTGTTGAAAGTCTGGAGGCATTAACTTCTAAACCAACATAATTTTATAGGGGTGGAAGAATAAATCTTTGTGTAAAATCCTCCTAACAGAGCGATCAGACATGTTTAACGCAGTTGCGTGTTTCCGGGCAGAGCGTGCTGGTGATTGTTCAACAGCTGCCCTCACTACTGCGACGTTTTCGGTCTTCCCATACCTTTATGCCTTTGTGTTGAACCAGTTTCTTCCAACGCACGAACCCAACTTGCAATAACATTGCGATGTGGAACGGGATCATTACGCGGAATGTTAAAGTGCACTCGGAACGCTCGTTGAGTTGTGATGTAAGAACGGCCACTTTCAAAAAACGTGCGAACGGCAAAGCCGCGATGCTCTCCGCTCCAAACCATTGCTACGACTAAAAACGGGGTGAGTGACCGAATGCAGTGAGCCCCCTCCCCGGCTCCTACCCCCACCGCAGCGGATGTAGAATCCCATCACAACTGAGGTGTGTCCACCTGTTCCCCGACATTAATATTTTTATGTTAAAGTTACATCATATTTTTTGTACTATTTTTGTACCTTTTTGTAATACCAATAAATTATTTTGTACCTCAATAGTTTTTTAATAAAGTACTATGTATAAACCGGGGAACAGGTAGACACTTGCACCCGACATTAATATTTTTATTTTAAAGTTATATCATATTTTTGTACTATTTTTGTACCTTTTTGTAATACTAATAAATTATTTTGTACCTCAATAGTTTTTTAATAAAGTACTATGTATAAACCGGGGAACAGGTAGACACTTGCACCCGACATTAATATTTTTATTTTCAAGTTATATCATATTTTTGTACTATTTTTGTACCTTTTTGTAATACCAATAAATTATTTTGTACCTCAATAGTTTTTTAATAAAGTACTATGTATAAACCGGGGAACAGGTAGACACTTGCACCCGACATCAATGTTTTATGTCATGGAAAATCTACTTTCGTGTCTTATCGACCCTAGTAAAATATAATAAGTAACATAGAACTTGCTCTATACTCTTCCCAATAAGAAGGTATGTAATATATCGGTATCCACACAATTCAACACAACTGTGTGAATATTGCAAGGCCAAATCCAGCCAAGGTCCAAGACGGCCGAAGCGACGTGCCGCTGGACAACGGAAGGCCATCTGGAGGGTTTTATGGTCTTATTGTTGTCAAGAGTAGAGATATCCTTCATAATTTATGAGGGTTGCAGGTGTTCGTCGGTTGCTCCCGATCTAAAAAGATTGGTCTTTCCATTCACTTCCAGAATTTTTAAAACGTTTCATTTATTAAAAATACAAGAACTCCTTACTGTCTCAATTACTAGGTTTTTCCTATCAAACCCATTCATAAGTTTAGACCTACACTGAAGTATTCATTCCAAATTTAGAGGAAAAGGAATTTGTTACACTTTTATTTATTTAGTATTAGCCATAATAAAACAGTACTGAAACTGAATAAGCTGTAGTTGCCTTCTCGATCAGCTGATTCAATTGTCGATAGTTGCCACGGCTTCGTGTTCATTACTCCTTTCTTATTTGAGGTTTTTGCTAACATGGTGCTAACAATGGTAGAGAAAGTTTTTATAGTAGAGATTATTTTCGCTCATACGGGAATTGGACGTGCGGGTGGGCCAAGCTTGTCACTGCATTACGTTTTTAGGAACATTTCCACAAAAACCCGCCTAGTAATACTGTGATTATTAGTGTTGTTGAAAAATGTCGAACAGGTAGTGTGTTGACACAGCGAAAGGGCTTTTCAGGTCGCCCAACTACTGTCTGTACAAATGAAAACCACGGAAGAGTGTTGCAACAACTGTTACAGTCACCGAAAAGAAGCCTAATGCGAGCATCTCTTAAACAGAATATTAGCAATACGTCAATGCGAAGAATGGTCAAAAACATTGGTGTTTTCCCCTACAGGATACAAACTGGACAACCTTTGAACTATAGAAACAAACTAGCCAGAGTTCAGTACTGTGCTTCAATGTTAGTAATATGCTATGAAGAACCTGAGTTTCTGAGTGATGTATGGTTTACAGATAAATGTCATGTGCACCTAAATGGTTTTATAAACAAGTAGACAAAACGTTTCCTTGGATTTGAATGTCCTGACATTGTTGTAGAGAAGCCACATCATTGTAAGCGTGTAACCATTTGGTGCGCTGTGTCTGGGAGCAGTGGCGTAGCGGAGTGGGGAGGTCAAGGGGGTCCGGACCCCCCAAAATTTTAAGACATATTAAAAAAATAAAGCATGGAGCAGGAGAAAAAGGGAGAGAGTTTATCATTACCCTTGTCTACAAACATTAAATTGATTGATGTATTTGATTAAAGTGACCGTTGTTAAAACATATAATTGTCCTTTCGTTTAAATCAAAGTATCAAACGATACTTTTGGAACTCGGCCTTTCGGATAGTGTATTTTAATCACGGTATTTCAACAGGGCGCGGTCACGTGACGTTCCAAAGTAACCTGAACCGTAACACGGCGAACAGTTTAAATTAGGGTTGTCGACCGTCAGTGGCCCAATGTCCCCGAAGGGGTATTTCATTTTCTTCACAGAATATAGTTGTACGCTTGATTGAAGCTCTGTTTTGTTCTTTTTCTTTCTTATCCAGTGAATCCAGCATCACTTTGGTGCCTTCTACTCGGCCAGAATCGAACTTCGTAAAGTTTTCTGTAGCTATACAAGAAAATTTGTGGTACTAGAGTTGCTGTGAGAGTTGAATTTGCCTATTACATCTTTCCACTTTCTATAAGGCGTAGTTACTAAAACTCCAGTATTTACCTTTTACCAGTAAACTCATTGGCAAATAACACACACAAAACGTCCCCCCGGATCCCCCGGTTTCGGACCCCCCCCCGATAGTCTCTACCCCCCATGGTAGTCTCAATTATTGAAAATGCTGAGGATAATAGAGTTGTTGGCAACTCGAGGAAATCAGCAATATCTTCCAGATATTGTTAAGAAAATCCTAGAGATATCACCACTAATACCTACTTGGACAAGTATTATGGTTCCTATCTTTGAATATGGAGGCATTACGGCCAGTTCAGCTGCGGTCGAATCTGAATTCAATATATTGAAAAACATAATTTTTAAACACGTGACATTGCCTATGAGAGTTGATGACTTTGTTTTTCACCACATCTCGTCTATTGAAGGGGCTATGAAAATTGCTGCTGCAAAGGAGAAAGATGATTTCAGCAAAGATATGCTTGATGTTACTTCTGATAGAGAAGTAGAAAAAATCCAAGAAAGAATTAGAGAGTCGAGAGAAAAAGAAAACTGGAGAGGACTAGTGACTGGAGTTGAAAGTGGAAAAAGAAAACACAGCTCATATCTTCAACCCAACACGGAAATTACACTTGCTAATATGTCAAGTGCACGGGGCCTTGGTCACGATTGGTCTACTTAAAAATGGAAATCTATTTGGACTTAAACCTTTAACAATTGGCAAAGAAAAGGGTTATATTATCAAACACCTGTGCATTTGACAGTCTAGTACAATTGTTTTGTATAGCATTTTCAGATAGTGTGCAGTTCAGAAACAAAGTACAAAATTCTGAAAATATATTTATGAAATTTTGTGAAGGATATGGTACTGAATGGCATCTCAAGAAAAACATACTTCATAAGAGGCGAAATATTAATGGCTGAGTGCAAAGGAATTACTACTTTACCAGAGGGTATTAAAAGAGTACCATGTGAGATATGTATTTCACCGTTGGCCACACAGATGTTGCGTTCAGAACCTTCGGTTAATGAGCACAGTGTATGTACGACTACTAACTGTCCAAGAAAGGAATATAGTTTTGGAAGAGTACCTTTGACTGTTTACATAAATTCTCAACGAGAAATTGGTTTTTTGCAACAAACAATTGACCAAGAACTATACACAAGAAAAGCCAATTGTTTATTCAGCTTGGAAGTTACAGAAGGTGTATCATTTCGATGCCAAGGTCAGAGGATAATCACAATGAATCTTTCCGACTATCTTATTTTAGAACTAATAGAAACCGTTAGTAGTTCAAGTTTAGTACAGTGCGTACTTAAGGTACGAGACCTGCCGCATTCATTAAAGGTCAATGAAAAGAGAATTTATCTTACGTGGATGTATCGGTTTTATTGGTTCAGACAATATAAGAGAGATGTGGGACACTATGTAAACCTATGCGCAAAGGAATGATGGAAAATGGGAACAACGTATGATGACTTACAGAATAAAATAATTCCTACAGTAACGAAAGACAACATTTAAATGCCAACCAACTCGTACTATTACACCATTTTAAAATCAAAATTATGTAATAAAATACTAAGTAATGTAATACTAAAGGTTCTGTATTTTTATTGTGCTCTGTAGTTATTAATAAGTTAAAATATGTTAAACTAATATTTGTGTAGCCTATTATTTTTAAAGTTCAATAATATAATATTATGTTCATTAAATTACATTACAACTGCTCAACTAAATGTACATAAGTTGTCTATCGTTATCAGAATTGTATTGTATATTTAGTTTTAATTAATTTTATATTTAAAATGTTTTAAAGTTAATGTATAATATTATTATTTTTATATATTAACATATGTTGAACAGAGAAGGGTGTTAAAAAATTTGGTGTACTATGTATGTAATTGTTTTATTCATTTATAAAATATTTAAATATTCAATACGAATAGATAGTGGATATAATAAAACATGATATATTCTTATTGATTGTATTGCAAGAGATGGTAATTTATTAAATAATTTATTTTCATTCTCTAGTACGGTAAATTTTATTAAAATTGTACATGTTTATAGTTTAATTAAGGGATTATGTTGTCTTTAACACATCAAAAAGTGGTTACAGATTACAATTTTTGCTATTTGTAAAACTGCTGTATTACAAAACAAATTAGAATTTAAAAAGCGACATGTATATTACCACCAATAAACTGTACATAAACTAAAAACTGTGTAATGTTTTTTAATCATATTTGCCGACGTCAGATAGCGGTCTCCATTTATTGACAGTCTCAAGCACATCAACTTTTTAGATTTTTACTTCGATAATGAAGTAGTCCTAAAATATTAATAGCTCGTGTTGAGTGTTACAAAAGTAGTAGTATGACAACGTAAAACATCAAGTTTTATTACTTAATTTGTGGACCACGACTGTAAGTGTCTATATGTTCTCTGTCTGCAGATTATTAATTTATTAATGGTCCAATAATAATAAAATAAATTAATTTCGTTTAATCATTCTTATTATCGACCAAGGATTGAGTGCCCCTTGGTTTCCTTATTGGTAAATACCTATGATGGTACAACAACTTTATAACGTTGTACACAATAGTACAAAAAATGGTACTAAAATATGATGTAACTGTAACATAAAATATCAACGTAAGGTCTAACTTTTATTCAGTTTATATATAGTAATTTATTAATTAAACTAGTCTTGTACAATATTATTCATGGGTGTTACAAAGAGGTACTAAAAAGGAACAAAAATATGGTATTAAATTAACAAGAATGTTAATTTGGAATGCAAGTGTCTACTAATTCCCCGGTTACATATTGCATTTTATTAATAAACGAGTGTGGTACATCATTATTTATTGGTATTACAAAACGGTACAAAAATGGTAGAAAATATAATGTAACTTTAACATAAAAATGTTGATGGTGGGTGCAAGTGTCTACCTGTTTACCGGTTCATAGATTAAAGAACATTAACATAGTACTTTATCAATAAACAGTAAGGAGTTCTTGTATTTTTAATAAATGAAACGTTTTAAAAATTCTGGAAGTGAATGGAAAAGACCAATCATTTTTTAGATCGGGAGCAACCGACGAACACCTGCAACCCTCATAAATTATGCAAGGATATCTCTACTGTTGACAACAATAAGACCATAAAACCTTCCAGATGGCCTTCCGTTTGTCCAGCGGCACGTCGTTCGCTTCGGCCCTTCGTCTTGGACCTTGGCTGGAGTTTGGCCTTGCAATATTCACACAGTTGTGTTGAATTGTGTGGATACCGATATATATTACATACCTTCTTATTGGGAAGAGTATAGAGCAAGTTCTATGTTACTTATTATATTTTACTAGGGGTCGATAAGACACGAAAGTAGATTTTCCATGACATAAAACATTGATGTCGGGTGCAAGTGTCTACACTGTTCCCCGGTTTATACATAGTACTTTATTAAAAAACTATTGAGGTACAAAAAATTATTTATTGGTATTACAAAAAGGTACAAAAATAAGTACAAAAATATGATATAACTTTAAAATAAAAATATTAATGTCGGGTGCAAGTGTCTACCTGTTCCCCGGTTTATACATAGTACTTTATTAAAAAACTATTGAGGTACAAAAATTATTTATTGGGTATTACAAAAAGGTACAAAAATAGTACAAAAATATGATATAACTTTAAAATAAAAATATTAATGTCGGGTGCAAGTGTCTACCTGTTCCCCGGTTTATACATAGTACTTTATTAATAAAACTATTGTGGTACAAAATTATTTTATTGGTATTACAAAAAGGTACAAAAATGGTACAAAAATATGAT
>NW_025779531.1:0-89281 GCF_021130785.1 Homalodisca vitripennis | reverse complement strand
CTTCTTTGCTTGTTTATTTTATTCTGTGTATGTTTTACAAGTGTACTTGACAAAGTTGTTAATTCAAACGAAATATTGTACATTAAACAATTGTAGTTTTCTTTTGAAACTGCTCTAAGAGACTACACACACACACACACACACACACACACACACACACACACACACACACACACACACACACACACACACACACACACACACACACACACACACACACACACACACACACACACACACACACACACACACACACACACACACACACACACACACACACACACGCACACACACACACACACACACACACACACACACACATACATATATATATATATTATAAATATATATATATAGTATAATATCCTATATATATACAGCCGCATGTGTAACTGACTGACTCACTCACGTATATACTAATTCTAACCTACTTCCAGATGAGTTAGAGACTTGAAATTTGGTACACAGATAGCTTTCCACGTGTAACCACCAGGAAAATCCCGAAAAGTGAGAATTTTTTCATTTTCAACCCCTCAAAAAAATTCCCAAAAAAATCGCGCATTCTTCACCCCTGCAGGCATTTTTTGTAAGCCCGATAGCGGTGCGAAACCGTTGGAGCTAGCTCGGATCTGACGGAAAATTCATAGTCAGGAATGAAGTGAACTACAAAAAAGGTCTAATGACTTTTTGCTCTATCTTCCATGGTTTAAGCGACAACAAAACGCTCGAACATTTGAAATTCCAGAGATTTTTTCGATAAAAATAATGTTTTCAAGCCCGATAGCGGCCGAACCGTTGGTCGTAGCTCAAATCTGATTGACCCATCAAATTAGCAAATTGGCGCTATCTACAGAAAAGGTCCAGTAATCTTTTGCCCTATCTCGATTGGTTTGGCCGAAAAAACGTGATTATGTACAATTTTTGTTGTAACTTTTACGCGAAACTTTTGTTTTTGGGGTCGATAGCGGCGAAACCATTGGTCGGAGGTCAAAATAAGACTAACGTTTTATTTAGGAAATAAGATGACCTACAAAAAAAGGTCCAGTGACTTTTTACTATATTTCCCTTAGTTTGACCGCAAAACGCGATTAAGTGAAAATATTGGACATTTTCGCCTAAAAATTTACATTCCGGGCTTGATAGCGGCCTAAACGGTTGGTCGTAACTCAAAACAAATTTTAAAACGGGATTTAGGAAATCACGTGATCTACAGAAAAGGTTCAGTGACTTCGGGAGTTGGCTGAGCGTTAGCTAAGCGTCAATAGTAGATAGGGACAGAGGAATATTTTATTATGTTCACAGACACAATACCCTCTAAAAAAGGCCCAAGTGTGTCATTAACCCCCGTAATATTAACCCCCCCCCCCGGGGATTTCCTGGTATGACCTGATAACCTCCTGTACATTCAACCCCCTGATGTGTTAACCCCCCTGGTAAACATTAAACCCCCCCAGGGAATTTCCTGCCATGACCTCATGTCCGAATTTTACCAGTCACCAAATCTCTTAACCCCCCCCTGGGAAGATCCTGGTATGACCAGATAACCCCCTGGAGACTTATCCCCCGGTAACGTTAACCCCCCCTGGGAATTTGTTCATATGACCAGACAATATCCTGACGAAATTAAACCCCCTCTTGTCTTAACCTCCTTAACATTAATCACCCACCCAGGGAATTTCTCGCCTTGACTAGATAGTCTCCTGGTGATATTAAACCCCCTGTTCGACTTAAAATACTGCCTTGAGGTCGGTTTTTATTATGTTTATATACTAAACAATTCAAGATAGCTGACCCGTGCAGACTTTTCTTCTCCGAGCTCATTTCTGGCTAAACCATAGGTCGTAGATCAGATCTGAGGGCACAATCGAAAGACAAAATTAAATTTCCGACAAGAAAGGTCCAGTCACTTTTTGTCATATCTCTAACGGTTATCCTATATATATACAGCCGCATGTGTAACTGACTGACTCACTCACGTATACTAATTCTAACCTACTTCCAGATGAGTTAGAGACTTGAAATTTGGTACACAGATAGCTTTCCACGTGTAACCACCAGGAAAATCCCGAAAAGTGAGAATTTTTCATTTTCAACCCCTCAAAAAAATTCCCAAAAAATCGCTCATTCTTCACCCCTGCAGGCAATTTTTGTAAGCCCGATAGCGGGCGAACCGTTGGAGCTAGCTCGGATCTGACGGAAAATTCATGGTCAGGAATGAAGTGAACTACAAAAAAGGTCTAATGACTTTTTGCTCTATCTTCCATGGTTTAAGCGACAAAACGCTCGAACATTTGAAATTCCAGAGATTTTTTCGATAAAAATAATGTTTCAAGCCCGATAGCGGCCGAACCGTTGGTCGTAGCTCAAATCTGATTGACCCATCAAATTAGCAAATTGCGCGATCTACAGAAAAGGTCCAGTAATCTTTTGCCCTATCTCGATTGGTTTGTCCGAAAAAAAAACGTGATTATGTACAATTTTGTTGTAACTTTTACGCGAAACTTTTGTTTTTGGGGTCGATAGCGGCGAAACCATTGGTCGGAGGTCAAAAATAAGACTAACGTTTTATTTAGGAAATAAGATGACCTACAAAAAAGGTCCAGTGACTTTTTACTATATTTCCCTTAGTTTGACCGCAAAACGCGATTAAGTGAAAATATTGGACATTTTCCGCCTAAAAATTTACATTCCGGGCTTGATAGCGGCTAAACGGTTGGTCGTAACTCAAAACAAATTTTAAACGGGATTTAGGAAATCACGTGATCTACAGAAAAGGTTCAGTGACTTCGGGAGTTGGCTGAGCGTTAGCTAAGCGTCAATAGTAGATAGGGACAGAGGAATATTTATTATGTTCACAGACACAATACCCTCTAAAAAAGGCCCAAGTGTGTCATTAACCCCCGGTAATATTAACCCCCCCCCGGGGATTTCCTGGTATGACCTGATAACCTCCTGTACATTCAACCCCCTGATGTGTTAACCCCCCTGGTAACATTAAACCCCCCCAGGGAATTTCCTGCCATGACCTCATGTCCGAATTTTACCAGTCACCAAATCTCTTAACCCCCCACCCCCCCCTGGGAAGATCCTGGTATGACCAGATAACCCCCTGGAGACTTATCCCCCGGTAACGTTAACCCCCCCTGGGAATTTGTTCATATGACCAGACAATATCCTGACGAAATTAAACCCCCTCTTGTCTTAACCTCCTTAACATTAATCACCCACCCAGGGAATTTCTCGCCTTGACTAGATAGTCTCCTGGTGATATTAAACCCCCTGTTCGACTTAAAATACTGCCTTGAGGTCGGTTTTTATTATGTTTATACTAAACAATTCAAGATAGCTGACCCGTGCAGACTTTTCTCCCGAGCTCATTTCTGGCTAAACCATAGGTCGTAGATCAGATCTGAGGGCACAATCGAAAGACAAAATTAAATTTCCAACAAGAAAGGTCCAGTCACTTTTTGTCGTATCTCTAACGGTTTAACCGCAAAATGCCCTCAAAGTCAAAAGTTTTTTACGAATCCGGAAAAAAATCTATGAAGAAGGTCAATTTTTAAATCCCTTGTCATTTACTTAATGTCCGGACTTAACCAGTCACCGAATTCCGCTTATCCCCGAATTTGCAAGCGTTTACTTTGGGGGCCTGGGGGCGTAGCCCCCAGCGAGCCGAAGGCGAGTCCCATATATATACAGCCGCATATGTAACTGACTGACTGACTCACTGATAGGGTATACAAATTCTAACCCACTTCTAGAAGTGCTGGAAACACCGAATTTTGCACACACGTAGCTGGAATCTTCAAACCACCAGGAAAAGTCTGAAAACCGGAATTTTTTAATTTTGAACCCCTCAAAAAAATTCGGGAACTGACCCCTTTTTGCCCTTGCAGGCTTTTCTTTGAAGCCCGATAGCGGGCGAACCGTTGGAGCTAGCTTCGATCTGACGAAAAATTCATAATCAGGAATGAAGTGAACTACAAAAAAGGTCAAGTGACTTTTTGCTATATCTCCATCGGTTTGGCCGCAAAACGCGATTAGATTAAAATATTTTGAAATTTTCGCCTAAAAATTTACCTTTCGGGCTCGATAGCGGCTAAACGGTTGGTCGTAGCTCAAAACAAATTTTCAATGGGATTTAGTAAATCGCGTGATCTACAAAAAAGGTCCAGTAACTTTTTGCCCTATCCCCAATGGTTTGGCCGCATTACGCGTTTTAAAGTATCGATTTTTCAAATTTTACGTGAGTTATTGTTTTCTGGACTCCATTGCAGACAAAACCGTACGTTTAGGCAAAATTAAAAATATGATTTTAATAGCAAACAATGTGGTCTACAAAAAAGGTCCAGTGACATTTTACTCTATCTTCCATGGTTTAGCCGTAAAACGTGATTATGTTGAAAATTTCACTCAAAAACTTACCTTCTGGGCTCGATATTGGCCGAACCGTTAGCCCTAGCTTGAATGTAAAATTTTTTGTAACTAGCTATTCATAGGATCTAAAAAAAAGGTTCAGCAGCTTTCTATCGTTTATCTTTTCCGTAAGCCTGATAAATGCTCTAAATGACAAATTCTTCGTCTTTACTTTTAGGTGTTTTAAATTTTTCAACTATAATTAGTGCGCTTCATGCTGGTTCCAGCTTGACCTTGTATTACTACGTTAACGGGTGACTAAAACCCCCCTCCACGTCGGGAGTTGGCTGAGCGTTAGTGAAGTTTCAATAGTAGATAGGGACAGAGTGTTTTTTATTATGTTCAAAGACACAACACCCTCTAAAATAGGCCCACGTGTGTCATTAACCCCTTGTAACATTAACCCCCCTCCCGGGAATTTCCTGGTTGATGCACTCCTGATTAAAACAAACCCCCTGATCAACTTAATAATCTAATAAAGGCAGTTTTAAGTTTATTTACACTAAATCTGTTAACACAACAGCTGACCGGTGTAGACTTTTATCCCAAGCGTTGTACCGACTAAACCATAGGTCGTAGATCAAATCTGAGGGCACAATCGAAAGAGAAAATTAAATTTCCGACAAGAAAGGTCCAGTCACTTTTTGTCGTATCTCTAACGGTTAAGCCGTAAAATGCTCTTTAAATCAAAACTTTGGTTAAAATTAGTAAAACGACTGACTAGTATACGTCTACTGGAGCACATCGTGAATTGGCTGAGCGTTAGCGAAGGTTACATTAAATACCCCTGGAATTTCCTGGCATGACCTTATGTCCGAATTTTAACAATCACCAAATCTCTTTACCCACCCTTGGAAAGTTCCTGGTATGACCAGATAACCCCCCTGATGTCTTAACCTCTAGTAACATTAAACCCCCCCCCAGGGAATTACTTGGCATGACCTCATGTCCAAATTTTAACAATCACCAAATCCCTCTTTTTCCCGAATATGCAAGCGTAAATTTAACCGCTTATCCCCGAATTTGGCCAATACCCAAATGGGGGCCTGGGGGCGTAGCCCCCAGCGAGCCGAAGGCGAGTCCCATATATATACAGCCGCATGTGTAACTGACTGACTCACTGACTGACTGATAGGCGATACAAATTCTAACATAGTTCTAGAAGTGCTGAAAACACCAAATTTCGCACACACCTAGCTGGAATCTTCAAACCACCAGGAAAAGTCTGAAAACAGGAATTTTTTAATTTTGAACCCCTCAAAAAAATTCGCGAACTGACCCCTTTTTGCCCTTGCATATCTTATGCAAGATTTTCTTTGAAGCCCCATAGCGGGCGAACCGTTGGAGCTAGCTCGGATCTGACGAAAAATTCATGGTCAGGAATGAAGTGAACTACAAAAAAGGTCCAGTGACTTTTAGCTCTAACTCCATTGGTTCGGCCGCAAAACGCGATTACATTAAAATATTTTGAAATTTTCGCCTAAAAATTTACCTTTCGGGCTCGATAGCGGCGGCCAAACGGTTGGTCGTAGCTCAAAACAAATTTTCAATGGGATTTAGTAAATGGCGTGATCTACAAAAAAGGTCCAGTAACATATTGCCATATCCTCAACGGTTTGGCCGCATAACGCGTTTTAAAGTACAGATTTTTTTACGTTTTAACGTGAGATATTGTTTTCTGGGCTCTGTGCAAGCGGAACCTTTGAAGTTAGAGTAGAAAAAAATCACATTTTATTACAAAACAATGTGGTCTACAAAAAAGGTCCAGTGACATTTTAATCTATCTTCCATGGTTTTAGCCGTAAAACGTGATTATATTGAACATTTTACTTAAAACCTTACTTTTCGTGCTCGATAGTGGCCGAACTGTTGGCCCTGGGATGTAAAAACTTTTTGTAAGTAGGTATTGATAGGATCTAAAAAAAGGCCCAGTAGCTTTCTATCGTTTATCTTTCCGTAAGCCTGATAAATGCTCTATATGGCAAATTCTTTGTCGTCACTTTTAGGTGTTTTAAATTTTGCATCTATAATTAGTGCGATTCATGCTGGTTCCAGCTTGACCTTGTATTACTACGTTAACGAGTGACTAAAACCCCCCTCCACGTCGGGAGTTGGCTGAGCGTTAGTGAAGTTTCAATAGTAGATAGGGACAGAGTGTTTTTTATTATGTTCAAAGACACAACACCCTTTAAAATAGGCCCACGTGTGTCATTAACCCCTTGTAACATTAACACCCCCCCCGGGAATTTATTCATATGACCAGAAAATATCCTGACTAAATTAAACCCCCTGATGTCTTAACCCCCTTTAACATTAATCATCCCCCCCGGGGATTTCCTGGCATGACAAGATAAACCTCTGAGCAAATTGAACCCCCTAAACAACTTAAAAATAATGACTCAGGGTTGGGTTTTTGTTATATTTACACTAAACAGTTCACAATAGCCCACCAGTACAGTCCTTTCTCCACAGCTCCGTACTGGCTAAACCAGACGTCGTAGCTGAAATCGGACACCAGAATCGAAAGATAAAATTAAATTTCCGACAAGAAAGGTCCAGTCACTTTTTCTCGTATCTCTAACGGTTAAGCCACAAAAGGCCTTTGAAGTCAAAACTTTAAATTAATCTGGAAAATTCGATAAAATGGGTCAACTTTTTAACTCCCAGATCCCTAATCTTAAGCTCGGACATAACCTTTCCCCGAATACCGCTTATCCCCGAATTTAAGGCACTTACTTTGGGGGCCTGGGGGCGTAGCCCCCAGCGAGCCGAAGGCGAGTCTAAATACTTATACAGCCGCATGTGTAACTCACTCACTGACTGATGGATAGATACAAATTCTAACATAGTTCTAGAAGTGCTGGAAACTAGAAATTTGGCACGCAGGTACCTTTCACAATATGACCCGGAGGAAAAGTCTGAAAACCGGACTTTTTTACTTTTAAACCCCTCAAAAAAATTCGAGAAAATTCATGCATTTTTCACCCTTGCAGGCCTTTTTTGTAAGCCCGATAGCGGGCGCGAACCGTTGGAGCTAGCTCGGATCTGACGAAAAATTCATAATCAGGAATGAGGTGAACTACAAAAAAGGTCCAGTGACTTTTTGCTCTATCTTCCATGGTTAAGCGACAAAACGCTCGAACATTTGAAATTCCAGAGATTTTTTCGATAAAAATAATATTTAGAGCCCGATAGCGGCCGAACCGTTGGTCGTAGCTCAAATCTGTTTGAACCATCAAATTAGCAAATTGCGCGATCTACAGAAAAGGTTTAGTGACTTTTTGCTTTATCTCTATTGGTTTGGGCCGAAAAACGTGATTATGTGCAATTTCTTTTGTAATATTTACGTGAAAAGTTTGTTTTTGAGGTCGATAGCGGCGAAACTGTTGGTCGGAGGGCAAAATAAAACAAAGGTTAGATATAGGAAATGAAGTGATCTACATAAAAGTTCTAGTGACTTTTTACTCTATCTCCATTAGTTTGGCCGCATAATGCGATTAAATGAAAAGATTTTGAAATTTTCGCCTACAAATTTACATTCCGGGCTTGATAGCGGCTAAACGGTTGGTCGTAGCTCAAAACAAATTTTTCACCAGGATTTAGCAAATAATGTGATCTACAAAAAAGGCCCAGTAACATTTTGCCCTATCCTCAACGGTTTGGCCGCATAACGCGTTTTAAAAGTATTGATTTTTATGTTTTACGTGATATTTTTAAACTGCCCAGTGCAGTCTTTTGTCCTAAGCTCTGTACTGCCTAAATTATAGGTCGTAGCTTAAATCTGATGGCATAATCGAAAGACAAAATTAAATTTCTGACAAGAAATGTGCAGTCACTTTTTGTCGTATCTCTAACGGTTATCTAAATACTTATACAGCCGCATGTGTAACTCACTCACTGACTGATGGATAGATACAAATTCTAACATAGTTCTAGAAGTGCTGGAAACTAGAAATTTGGCACGCAGGTACCTTTCACAATATGACCCGGAGGAAAAGTCTGAAAAACCGGACTTTTTTACTTTTAAACCCCTCAAAAAAATTCGAGAAAAATTCATGCATTTTTCACCCTTGCAGGCCTTTTTTGTAAGCCTGATAGCGGGCGAACCGTTGGAGCTAGCTCGGATCTGACGAAAAATTCATAATCAGGAATGAGGTGAACTACAAAAAAGGTCCAGTGACTTTTTGCTCTATCTTCCATGGTTAAGCGACAAAACGCTCGAACATTTGAAATTCCAGAGATTTTTTCGATAAAAATAATATTTAGAGCCCGATAGCGGCCGAACCGTTGGTCGTAGCTCAAATCTGTTTGAACCATCAAATTAGCAAATTGCGCGATCTACAGAAAAGGTTAAGTGACTTTTTGCTTTATCTCTATTGGTTTGGCCGAAAAACGTGATTATGTGCAATTTCTTTTGTAATATTTACGTGAAAAGTTTGTTTTTGAGGTCGATAGCGGCGAAACTGTTGGTCGGAGGGCAAAATAAAACAAAGGTTAGATATAGGAAATGAAGTGATCTACATAAAAGTTCTAGTGACTTTTTACTCTATCTCCATTAGTTTGGCCGCAAAATGCGATTAAATGAAAAGATTTGGAAATTTTCGCCTACAAATTTACATTCCGGGCTTGATAGCGGCTAAACGGTTGGTCGTAGCTCAAAACAAATTTTCACCAGGATTTAGCAAATAATGTGATCTACAAAAAAGGCCCAGTAACATTTTGCCCTATCCTCAACGGTTTGGCCGCATAACGCGTTTTAAAGTATTGATTTTTATGTTTTACGTGATATTTTTAAACTGCCCAGTGCAGTCTTTTGTCCTAAGCTCTGTACTGCCTAAATTATAGGTCGTAGCTTAAATCTGATGGCATAATCGAAAGACAAAATCAAATTTTCGACAAGAAAGGTCCAGTCACTTTTTCTCGTATCTCTAACGGTTTGGCCGCAAAATGCCCTTAAAGTCAAAACTTTGGTTAAATCTGGAAAATTCGATAAAATGGGTCTTCTTTTAACCCCAAGATCCCTAATCTGATGCTCAGACATAAACTTTCCCCGAATACCCCGCTAATCCAGTTAACGAGTGATTACACCCCACATTAGATATTGGCTGAACGTTAGCTAAGCGTCAATAGTAGATAGGGACAAAGTGAATTTTTATTATGTTTACAGACACAACACCTTCTAAAATAGGCCCATGTGTCATTAACCCCCGGTAACATCAGCCCCCCCCCCGGAATTTTTCTAGTATGACCAGATAACCTCCAGAGTAAACTAAACCTCCTGATGTCTTAACCCCCGGTAACATTAAACCCCCTCCCAGGGAATTTTTCCATTCATTACTAGATAAAATCCTGAGTAAATGAAACCCCCTGAGATGTCTTAACCTACGGTAACATTAACCCCCTCCCAGAGAATTTCCTGGCATAAATAGATAAACTAATCAGTAAATTAAACCCCCTGATGTCCTAAACCACGGTAACATTAACCCCCGCGGAATTTTCTGCTATGACCAGATAATCTCTTGAGTAACTTAAACCCCCTGATTTCTTAACCCCCGGTAATATTAACCCTCGGCAATTTTCTGGCATGACTAAATAATCTCCTGATGTTATTAAACCAACTGTTTAACCTAAAATACTGCCTTAAGGTCGGTTTTTATTATGCTTATACTTAAAAAATCAAGATCATTATGGGGGCCTGGGGGCGTAGCCCCCAGCGAGCCGAAGGCGAGTCCTATATATATACAGCCGCATGTGTAACTGACTGACTCACTCACGTATACTAATTCTAACCTACTTCCAGATGAGTTAGAGACTTGAAATTTGGTACACAGATAGCTTTTCCACGTGTAACCACCAGGAAAATCCCGAAAAGTGAGAATTTTTCATTTTCAACCCCTCAAAAAAATTCCCAAAAAATCGCTCATTCTTCACCCCTGCAGGCATTTTTTGTAAGCCCGATAGCGGGCGAACCGTTGGAGCTAGCTCGGATCTGACGGAAAATTCATGGTCAGGAATGAAGTGAACTACAAAAAAGGTCTAATGACTTTTTGCTCTATCTTCCATGGTTAAGCGACAAAACGCTCGAACATTTGAAATTCCAGAGATTTTTTCGATAAAAATAATGTTTCAAGCCCGATAGCGGCCGAACCGTTGGTCGTAGCTCAAATCTGATTGACCCATCAAATTAGCAAATTGCGCGATCTACAGAAAAGGTCCAGTAATCTTTTGCCCTATCTCGATTGGTTTGGCCGAAAAACGTGATTATGTACAATTTTGTTGTAACTTTTACGCGAAACTTTTGTTTTTGGGGTCGATAGCGGCGAAACCATTGGTCGGAGGTCAAAATAAGACTAACGTTTTATTTAGGAAATAAGATGACCTACAAAAAAGGTCCAGTGACTTTTTACTATATTTCCCTTAGTTTGACCGCAAAACGCGATTAAGTGAAAATATTGGACATTTTCGCCTAAAAATTTACATTCCGGGCTTGATAGCGGCCTAAACGGTTGGTCGTAACTCAAAACAAATTTTAAACGGGATTTAGGAAATCACGTGATCTACAGAAAAGGTTCAGTGACTTCGGGAGTTGGCTGAGCGTTAGCTAAGCGTCAATAGTAGATAGGGACAGAGGAATATTTATTATGTTCACAGACACAATACCCTCTAAAAAAGGCCCAAGTGTGTCATTAACCCCCGGTAATATTAACCCCCCCCCCCGGGGATTTCCTGGTATGACCTGATAACCTCCTGTACATTCAACCCCCTGATGTGTTAACCCCCCTGGTAACATTAAACCCCCCCAGGGAATTTCCTGCCATGACCTCATGTCCGAATTTTACCAGTCACCAAATCTCTTAACCCCCCCCCCCTGGGAAGATCCTGGTATGACCAGATAACCCCCTGGAGACTTATCCCCCGGTAACGTTAACCCCCCCTGGGAATTTGTTCATATGACCAGACAATATCCTGACGAAATTAAACCCCCTCTTGTCTTAACCTCCTTAACATTAATCACCCACCCAGGGAATTTCTCGCCTTGACTAGATAGTCTCCTGGTGATATTAAACCCCCTGTTCGACTTAAAATACTGCCTTGAGGTCGGTTTTTATTATGTTTATACTAAACAATTCAAGATAGCTGACCCGTGCAGACTTTTCTCCCGAGCTCATTTCTGGCTAAACCATAGGTCGTAGATCAGATCTGAGGGCACAATCGAAAGACAAAATTAAATTTCCGACAAGAAAGGTCCAGTCACTTTTTGTCATATCTCTAACGGTTATCCTATATATATACAGCCGCATGTGTAACTGACTGACTCACTCACTGATAGGGTATACTAATTCTAACCTACTTCCAGATGAGTTAGAGACTTGAAATTTGGTACACAGATTAGCTTTCCACGTGTAACCACCAGGAAAATCCCGAAAAGTGAGAATTTTTCATTTTCAACCCCTCAAAAAAATTCCCAAAAAATCGCTCATTCTTCACCCCTGCAGGCAATTTTTGTAAGCCCGATAGCGGGCGAACCGTTGGAGCTAGCTCGGATCTGACGGAAAATTCATGGTCAGGAATGAAGTGAACTACAAAAAAGGTCTAATGACTTTTTGCTCTATCTTCCATCGGTTAAGCGACAAAACGCTCGAACATTTGAAATTCCAGAGATTTTGAAATTTTTTTCGATAAAAATAATGTTTCAAGCCCGATAGCGGCCGAACCGTTGGTCGTAGCTCAAATCTGATTGACCCATCAAATTAGCAAATTGCGCGATCTACAGAAAAGGTCCAGTAATTTTTTGCCCTATCTCGATTGGTTTGGCCGAAAAACGTGATTATGTATCAATTTTGTTGTAACTTTTACGCGAAACTTATTGTTTTTGGGGTCGATAGCGGCGAAACCATTGGTCGGAGGTCAAAATAAGACTAACGTTTTATTTAGGAAATAAGATGCCCTACAAAAAAGGTCCAGTGACATTTTACTCTATCTTCCATGGTTTAGCCGTAAAACGTGATTATGTTGAAAATTTCACTCAAAAACTTACCTTCTGGGCTCGATATTGGCCGAACCGTTAGCCCTAGCTTGAATGTAAAATTTTTTGTAACTAGCTATTCATAGGATCTAAAAAAAAGGTTCAGCAGCTTTCTATCGTTTATCTTTCCGTAAGCCTGATAAATGCTCTAAATGACAAATTCTTCGTCTTTACTTTTAGGTGTTTTAAAATTTTTCAACTATAATTAGTGCGCTTCATGCTGGTTCCAGCTTGACCTTGTATTACTACGTTAACGGGTGACTAAAACCCCCCTCCACGTCGGGAGTTGGCTGAGCGTTAGTGAAGTTTCAATAGTAGATAGGGACAGAGTGTTTTTTATTATGTTCAAAGACACAACACCCTCTAAAATAGGCCCACGTGTGTCATTAACCCCTTGTAACATTAACCCCCCTCCCGGGAAATTTCCTGGTTGATGCACTCCTGATTAAAACAAACCCCCTGATCAACTTAATAATCTAATAAAGGCAGTTTTAAGTTTATTTACACTAAATCTGTTAACACAACAGCTGACCGGTGTAGACTTTTATCCCAAGCGTTGTACCGACTAAACCATAGGTCGTAGATCAAATCTGAGGGCACAATCGAAAGAGAAAATTAAATTTCCGACAAGAAAGGTCCAGTCACTTTTTGTCGTATCTCTAACGGTTAAGCCGTAAAATGCTCTTTAAATCAAAACTTTGGTTAAAATTAGTAAAACGACTGACTAGTATACGTCTACTGGAGCACATCGTGAATTGGCTGAGCGTTAGCGAAGGTTACATTAAATACCCCTGGAATTTCCTGGCATGACCTTATGTCCGAATTTTAACAATCACCAAATCTCTTTACCCACCCTTGGAAAGTTCCTGGTATGACCAGATAACCCCCTGATGTCTTAACCTCTAGTAACATTAAACCCCCCCCCCAGGGAATTACTTGGCATGACCTCATGTCCAAATTTTAACAATCACCAAATCCCTCTTTTTCCCGAATATGCAAGCGTAAATTTAACCGCTTATCCCCGACTTTGGCCAATACCCAAATGGGGGCCTGGGGGCGTAGCCCCCAGCGAGCCGAAGGCGAGTCCCATATATTATACAGCCGCATGTGTAACTGACTGACTCACTCACTGATAGGCGATACAAATTCTAACATAGTTCTAGAAGTGCTGAAAACACCAAATTTCGCACACACCTAGCTGGAATCTTCAAACCACCAGGAAAAGTCTGAAAACAGGAATTTTTTAATTTTGAACCCCTCAAAAAAATTCGCGAACTGACCCCTTTTTGCCCTTGCATATCTTATGCAAGATTTTCTTTGAAGCCCCATAGCGGGCGAACCGTTGGAGCTAGCTCGGATCTGACGAAAAAATTCATGGTCAGGAATGAAGTGAACTACAAAAAAGGTCCAGTGACTTTTAGCTCTAACTCCATTGGTTCGGCCGCTAAACGCGATTACATTAAAATATTTTGAAATTTTCGCCTAAAAATTTACCTTTCGGGCTCGATAGCGGCCAAACGGTTGGTCGTAGCTCAAAACAAATTTTCAATGGGATTTAGTAAATGGCGTGATCTACAAAAAAGGTCCAGTAACATATTGCCATATCCTCAACGGTTTGGCCGCATAACGCGTTTTAAAGTACAGATTTTTTACGTTTTACGTGAGATATTGTTTTCTGGGCTCTGTGCAAGCGGAACCTTTGAAGTTAGAGTAGAAAAAAATCACATTTTATTACAAAACAATGTGGTCTACAAAAAAGGTCCAGTGACATTTTAATCTATCTTTCCATGGTTTAGCCGTAAAAACGTGATTATATTGAACATTTTACTTAAAACCTTACTTTTCGTGCTCGATAGTGGCCGAACTGTTGGCCCTGGGATGTAAAACTTTTTGTAAGTAGGTATTGATAGGATCTAAAAAAAGGCCCAGTAGCTTTCTATCGTTTATCTTTCCGTAAGCCTGATAAATGCTCTATATGGCAAATTCTTTGTCGTCACTTTTAGGTGTTTTAAATTTTGCATCTATAATTAGTGCGATTCATGCTGGTTCCAGCTTGACCTTGTATTACTACGTTAACGAGTGACTAAAACCCCCCTCCACGTCGGGAGTTGGCTGAGCGTTAGTGAAGTTTCAATAGTAGATAGGGACAGAGTGTTTTTTATTATGTTCAAAGACACAACACCCTTTAAAATAGGCCCACACGTGTGTCATTAACCCCTTGTAACATTAACACCCCCCCCGGGAATTTATTTCATATGACCAGAAAATATCCTGACTAAATTAAACCCCCTGATGTCTTAACCCCCTTTAACATTAATCATCCCCCCCGGGGATTTCCTGGCATGACAAGATAAACCTCTGAGCAAATTGAAACCCCCTAAACAACTTAAAAATAATGACTCAGGGTTGGGTTTTTTGTTATATTTACACTAAACAGTTCACAATAGCCCACCAGTACAGTCCTTTTCTCCCCAGCTCCGTACTGGCTAAACCAGACGTCGTAGCTGAAATCGGACACCAGAATCGAAAGATAAAATTAAATTTCCGACAAGAAAGGTCCAGTCACTTTTTCTCGTATCTCTAACGGTTAAGCCACAAAAGGCCTTTGAAGTCAAAACTTTAAATTAATCTGGAAAATTCGATAAAATGGGTCAACTTTTAACTCCCAGATCCCTAATCTTAAGCTCGGACATAACCTTTCCCCGAATACCGCTTATCCCCGAATTTAAGGCACTTACTTTGGGGGCCTGGGGGCGTAGCCCCCAGCGAGCCGAAGGCGAGTCCCATATATATACAGCCGCATGTGTAACTGACTGACTCACTCACTGATAGGCGATACAAATTCTAACATAGTTCTAGAAGTGCTGGGAAACACCAAATTTCGCACACACCTAGCTGGAATCTTCAAACCACCAGGAAAAGTCTGAAAACAGGAATTTTTTAATTTTGAACCCCTCAAAAAAATTCGCGAACTGACCCCTTTTTGCCCTTGCATATCTTATGCAAGATTTTCTTTGAAGCCCCATAGCGGGCGAACCGTTGGAGCTAGCTCGGATCTGACGAAAAATTCATGGTCAGGAATGAAGTGAACTACAAAAAAGGTCCAGTGACTTTTAGCTCTAACTCCATTGGTTCGGCCGCTAAACGCGATTACATTAAAATATTTTGAAATTTTCGCCTAAAAATTTACCTTTCGGGCTCGATAGCGGCCAAACGGTTGGTCGTAGCTCAAAACAAATTTTCAATGGGATTTAGTAAATGGCGTGATCTACAAAAAAGGTCCAGTAACATATTGCCATATCCTCAACGGTTTGGCCGCATAATACGCGTTTTAAAGTACAGATTTTTTTACGTTTTACGTGAGATATTGTTTTCTGGGCTCCTGTGCAAGCGGAACCTTTGAAGTTAGAGTAGAAAAAAATCACATTTTATTACAAAACAATGTGGTCTACAAAAAAGGTCCAGTGACATTTTAATCTATCTTCCATGGTTTAGCCGTAAAAAACGTGATTATATTGAACATTTTACTTAAAACCTTACTTTTCGTGCTCGATAGTGGCCGAACCGTTAGCCCTAGCTTGAATGTAAAACTTTTTGTAAGTAGGTATTGATAGGATCTAAAAAAAGGCCCAGTAGCTTTCTATCGTTTATCTTTCCGTAAGCCTGATAAATGCTCTATATGGCAAATTCTTTGTCGTCACTTTTAGGTGTTTTAAATTTTGCATCTATAATTAGTGCGATTCATGCTGGTTCCAGCTTGACCTTGTATTACTACGTTAAACGAGTGACTAAAACCCCCCTCCACGTCGGGAGTTGGCTGAGCGTTAGTGAAGTTTCAATAGTAGATAGGGACAGAGTGTTTTTTATTATGTTCAAAGACACAACACCCTTTAAAATAGGCCCACGTGTGTCATTAACCCCTTGTAACATTAACACCCCCCCCGGGAATTTATTCATATGACCAGAAAAATATCCTGACTAAATTAAACCCCCTGATGTCTTAACCCCCTTTAACATTAATCATCCCCCCCGGGGATTTCCTGGCATGACAAGATAAACCTCTGAGCAAATTGAACCCCCTAAACAACTTAAAAATAATGACCTCAGGGTTGGGTTTTTGTTATATTTACACTAAACAGTTAACACAATAGCCCACCAGTACAGTCCTTTCTCCACAGCTCCGTACTGGCTAAACCAGACGTCGTAGCTGAAATCGGACACCAGAATCGAAAGATAAAATTAAATTTCCGACAAGAAAGGTCCAGTCACTTTTTCTCGTATCTCTAACGGTTAAGCCACAAAAGGCCTTTGAAGTCAAAACTTTAAATTAATTAATCTGGAAAATTCGATAAAATGGGTCAACTTTTAACTCCCAGATCCCTAATCTTAAGCTCGGACATAACCTTTCCCCGAATACCGCTTATCCCCCGAATTTAAGGCACTTACTTTGGGGAGCCTGGGGGCGTAGCCCCCAGCGAGCCGAAGGCGAGTCTAAATACTTATACAGCCGCATGTGTAACTCACTCACTGACTGATGGATAGATACAAATTCTAACATAGTTCTAGAAGTGCTGGAAACTAGAAATTTGGCACGCAGGTACCTTTCACAATATGACCCGGAGGAAAAGTCTGAAAACCGGACTTTTTTACTTTTAAACCCCTCAAAAAAATTCGAGAAAAATTCATGCATTTTTCACCCTTGCAGGCCTTTTTTGTAAGCCCGATAGCGGGCGAACCGTTGGAGCTAGCTCGGATCTGACGAAAAATTCATAATCAGGAATGAGGTGAACTACAAAAAAGGTCCAGTGACTTTTTGCTCTATCTTCCATGGTTAAGCGACAAAACGCTCGAACATTTGAAATTCCAGAGATTTTTTCGATAAAAATAATATTTTAGAGCCCGATAGCGGCCGAACCGTTGGTCGTAGCTCAAATCTGTTTGAACCATCAAATTAGCAAATTGCGCGATCTACAGAAAAGGTTTAGTGACTTTTTGCTTTATCTCTATTGGTTTGGCCGAAAAACGTGATTATGTGCAATTTCTTTTGTAATATTTACGTGAAAAGTTTGTTTTTGAGGTCGATAGCGGCGAAACTGTTGGTCGGAGGGCAAAATAAAACAAAGGTTAGATATAGGAAATGAAGTGATCTACATAAAAGTTCTAGTGACTTTTTACTCTATCTCCATTAGTTTGGCCGCATAATGCGATTAAATGAAAAGATTTTGAAATTTTCGCCTACAAATTTACATTCCGGGCTTGATAGCGGCTAAACGGTTGGTCGTAGCTCAAAACAAATTTTCACCAGGATTTAGCAAATAATGTGATCTACAAAAAAGGCCCAGTAACATTTTGCCCTATCCTCAACGGTTTGGCCGCATAACGCGTTTTAAAGTATTGATTTTTATGTTTTACGTGATATTTTTAAACTGCCCAGTGCAGTCTTTTGTCCTAAGCTCTGTACTGCCTAAATTATAGGTCGTAGCTTAAATCTGATGGCATAATCGAAAGACAAAATTAAATTTCTGACAAGAAATGTGCAGTCACTTTTTGTCGTATCTCTAACGGTTATCTAAATACTTATACAGCCGCATGTGTAACTCACTCACTGACTGATGGATAGATACAAATTCTAACATAGTTCTAGAAGTGCTGGAAACTAGAAATTTGGCACGCAGGTACCTTTCACAATATGACCCGGAGGAAAAAGTCTGAAAACCGGACTTTTTTACTTTTAAACCCCTCAAAAAAATTCGAGAAAAATTCATGCATTTTTCACCCTTGCAGGCCTTTTTTGTAAGCCTGATAGCGGGCGAACCGTTGGAGCTAGCTCGGATCTGACGAAAAATTCATAATCAGGAATGAGGTGAACTACAAAAAAGGTCCAGTGACTTTTTGCTCTATCTTCCATGGTTAAGCGACAAAACGCTCGAACATTTGAAATTCCAGAGATTTTTTCGATAAAAATAATATTTAGAGCCCGATAGCGGCCGAACCGTTGGTCGTAGCTCAAATCTGTTTGAACCATCAAATTAGCAAATTGCGCGATCTACAGAAAAGGTTAAGTGACTTTTTGCTTTATCTCTATTGGTTTGGCCGAAAAACGTGATTATGTGCAATTTCTTTTGTAATATTTACGTGAAAAGTTTGTTTTTGAGGTCGATAGCGGCGAAACTGTTGGTCGGAGGGCAAAATAAAACAAAGGTTAGATATAGGAAATGAAGTGATCTACATAAAAGTTCTAGTGACTTTTTACTCTATCTCCATTAGTTTGGCCGCAAAATGCGATTAAATGAAAAGATTTGGAAATTTTCGCCTACAAAATTTACATTCCGGGCTTGATAGCGGCTAAACGGTTGGTCGTAGCTCAAAACAAATTTTCACCAGGATTTAGCAAATAATGTGATCTACAAAAAAGGCCCAGTAACATTTTGCCCTATCCTCAACGGTTTGGCCGCATAACGCGTTTTAAAGTATTGATTTTTTATGTTTTACGTGATATTTTTAAACTGCCCAGTGCAGTCTTTTGTCCTAAGCTCTGTACTGCCTAAATTATAGGTCGTAGCTTAAATCTGATGGCATAATCGAAAGACAAAATCAAATTTTCGACAAGAAAGGTCCAGTCACTTTTTCTCGTATCTCTAACGGTTTGGCCGCAAAATGCCCTTAAAGTCAAAACTTTGGTTAAATCTGGAAAAATTCGATAAAATGGGTCTTCTTTTAACCCCAAGATCCCTAATCTGATGCTCAGACATAAACTTTCCCCGAATACCCCGCTAATCCAGTTAACGAGTGATTACACCCCCACATTAGATATTGGCTGAACGTTAGCTAAGCGTCAATAGTAGATAGGGACAAAGTGAATTTTTATTATGTTTACAGACACAACACCTTCTAAAAATAGGCCCATGTGTCATTAACCCCCGGTAACATCAGCCCCCCCCCGGAATTTTTCTAGTATGACCAGATAACCTCCAGAGTAAACTAAACCTCCTGATGTCTTAACCCCCGGTAACATTAAACCCCCTCCCAGGGAATTTTTCCATTCATTACTAGATAAAATCCTGAGTAAATGAAACCCCCTGAGATGTCTTAACCTACGGTAACATTAACCCCCTCCCAGAGAATTTCCTGGCATAAATAGATAAACTAATCAGTAAATTAAACCCCCTGATGTCCTAAACCACGGTAACATTAACCCCCGCGGAATTTTCTGCTATGACCAGATAATCTCTTGAGTAACTTAAACCCCCTGATTTCTTAACCCCCGGTAATATTAACCCTCGGCAATTTTCTGGCATGACTAAATAATCTCCTGATGTTATTAAACCAACTGTTTAACCTAAAATACTGCCTTAAGGTCGGTTTTTATTATGCTTATACTTAAAAAATCAAGATCATTATGGGGGCCTGGGGGCGTAGCCCCCAGCGAGCCGAAGGCGAGTCCTATATATATACAGCCGCATGTGTAACTGACTGACTCACTCACGTATACTAATTCTAACCTACTTCCAGATGAGTTAGAGACTTGAAATTTGGTACACAGATAGCTTTCCACGTGTAACCACCAGGAAAATCCCGAAAAGTGAGAATTTTTCATTTTCAACCCCTCAAAAAAATTCCCAAAAAATCGCTCATTCTTCACCCCTGCAGGCATTTTTTGTAAGCCCGATAGCGGGCGAACCGTTGGAGCTAGCTCGGATCTGACGGAAAATTCATGGTCAGGAATGAAGTGAACTACAAAAAAGGTCTAATGACTTTTTGCTCTATCTTCCATGGTTAAGCGACAAAACGCTCGAACATTTGAAATTCCAGAGATTTTTTCGATAAAAATAATGTTTCAAGCCCGATAGCGGCCGAACCGTTGGTCGTAGCTCAAATCTGATTGACCCATCAAATTAGCAAATTGCGCGATCTACAGAAAAGGTCCAGTAATCTTTTGCCCTATCTCGATTGGTTTGGCCGAAAAACGTGATTATGTACAATTTTGTTGTAACTTTTACGCGAAACTTTTGTTTTTGGGGTCGATAGCGGCGAAACCATTGGTCGGAGGTCAAAATAAGACTAACGTTTTATTTAGGAAATAAGATGACCTACAAAAAAAGGTCCAGTGACTTTTTACTATATTTCCCTTAGTTTGACCGCAAAACGCGATTAAGTGAAAATATTGGACATTTTCGCCTAAAAATTTACATTCCGGGCTTGATAGCGGCTAAACGGTTGGTCGTAACTCAAAACAAATTTTAAACGGGATTTAGGAAATCACGTGATCTACAGAAAAGGTTTCAGTGACTTCGGGAGTTGGCTGAGCGTTAGCTAAGCGTCAATAGTAGATAGGGACAGAGGAATATTTATTATGTTCACAGACACAATACCCTCTAAAAAAGGCCCAAGTGTGTCATTAACCCCCGGTAATATTAACCCCCCCCCCGGGGATTTTCCTGGTATGACCTGATAACCTCCTGTACATTCAACCCCCTGATGTGTTAACCCCCCTGGTAACATTAAACCCCCCCAGGGAATTTCCTGCCATGACCTCATGTCCGAATTTTACCAGTCACCAAATCTCTTAACCCCCCCCCCCTGGGAAGATCCTGGTATGACCAGATAACCCCCTGGAGACTTATCCCCCGGTAACGTTAACCCCCCCTGGGAATTTGTTCATATGACCAGACAATATCCTGACGAAATTAAACCCCCTCTTGTCTTAACCTCCTTAACATTAATCACCCACCCAGGGAATTTCTCGCCTTGACTAGATAGTCTCCTGGTGATATTAAACCCCCTGTTCGACTTAAAATACTGCCTTGAGGTCGGTTTTTATTATGTTTATACTAAACAATTCAAGATAGCTGACCCGTGCAGACTTTTCTCCCGAGCTCATTTCTGGCTAAACCATAGGTCGTAGATCAGATCTGAGGGCACAATCGAAAGACAAAATTAAATTTCCGACAAGAAAGGTCCAGTCACTTTTTGTCATATCTCTAACGGTTATCCCATATATATACAGCCGCATATGTAACTGACTGACTGACTCACTGATAGGGTATACAAATTCTAACCCACTTCTAGAAGTGCTGGAAACACCGAATTTTGCACACACGTAGCTGGAATCTTCAAACCACCAGGAAAAAGTCTGAAAACCGGAATTTTTTAATTTTGAACCCCTCAAAAAAATTCGCGAACTGACCCCTTTTTGCCCTTGCAGGCTTTTCTTTGAAGCCCGATAGCGGGCGAACCGTTGGAGCTAGCTTCGATCTGACGAAAAATTCATAATCAGGAATGAAGTGAACTACAAAAAAGGTCAAGTGACTTTTTGCTATATCTCCATCGGTTTGGCCGCAAAAACGCGATTAGATTAAAATATTTTGAAATTTTCGCCTAAAAATTTACCTTTCGGGCTCGATAGCGGCTAAACGGTTGGTCGTAGCTCAAAACAAATTTTCAATGGGATTTAGTAAATCGCGTGATCTACAAAAAAGGTCCAGTAACTTTTTGCCCTATCCCCAATGGTTTGGTTTGGCCGCATTACGCGTTTTAAGGTATCGATTTTTCAAATTTTACGTGAGTTATTGTTTTCTGGACTCCATTGCAGACAAAACCGTACGTTTAGGCCAAATTAAAAATATGATTTTAATAGCAAACAATGTGGTCTACAAAAAAGGTCCAGTGACATTTTACTCTATCTTCCATGGTTTAGCCGTTTTAAAAAACGTGATTATGTTGAAAATTTCACTCAAAAACTTACCTTCTGGGCTCGATATTGGCCGAACCGTTAGCCCTAGCTTGAATGTAAAATTTTTTGTAACTAGCTATTCATAGGATCTAAAAAAAAGGTTCAGCAGCTTTCTATCGTTTATCTTTCCGTAAGCCTGATAAATGCTCTAAATGACAAATTCTTCGTCTTTACTTTTAGGTGTTTTAAATTTTTCAACTATAATTAGTGCGCTTCATGCTGGTTCCAGCTTGACCTTGTATTACTACGTTAACGGGTGACTAAAACCCCCCTCCACGTCGGGAGTTGGCTGAGCGTTAGTGAAGTTTCAATAGTAGATAGGGACAGAGTGTTTTTTATTATGTTCAAAGACACAACACCCTCTAAAATAGGCCCACGTGTGTCATTAACCCCTTGTAACATTAACCCCCCTCCCGGGGAATTTCCTGGTTGATGCACTCCTGATTAAAACAAACCCCCTGATCAACTTAATAATCTAATAAAGGCAGTTTTAAGTTTATTTACACTAAATCTGTTAACACAACAGCTGACCGGTGTAGACTTTTATCCCAAGCGTTGTACCGACTAAACCATAGGTCGTAGATCAAATCTGAGGGCACAATCGAAAGAGAAAATTAAATTTCCGACAAGAAAGGTCAAGTCACTTTTTGTCGTATCTCTAACGGTTAAGCCGTAAAATGCTCTTTAAATCAAAACTTTGGTTAAAATTAGTAAAACGACTGACTAGTATACGTCTACTGGAGCACATCGTGAATTGGCTGAGCGTTAGCGAAGGTTACATTAAATACCCCTGGAATTTCCTGGCATGACCTTATGTCCGAATTTTAACAATCACCAAATCTCTTTACCCACCCTTGGAAAGTTCCTGGTATGACCAGATAACCCCCTGATGTCTTAACCTCTAGTAACATTAAACCCCCCCCCAGGGAATTACTTGGCATGACCTCATGTCCAAATTTTAACAATCACCAAATCCCTCTTTTTCCCGAATATGCAAGCGTAAATTTAACCGCTTATCCCCGAATTTGGCCAATACCCAAATGGGGGCCTGGGGGCGTAGCCCCCAGCGAGCCGAAGGCGAGTCTAATATACTATACAGCCGCATGTGAAACTGACTGACTCACTCACTCACTGACAGATCATACTAATTCTAACATAGTTCTAGAAGTGCTAGAAACTTGAAATTTTGCACGCAGGTACCTATTACCGTGAAACCACCGGGAAAAGTCTGAAAACCGTACATTTTTACTTTTAAACCCCTCAAAAAAATTCGAGAAAATTTGCACATTTTTCACCCTTGCAGGCATTTCTTGTAAGCCCGATAGCGGGCGAACCGTTTGAGCTATCTCGGATCTGACGAAAAATTCATGGTCAGGAATGAAGTGAACTACAAAAAAGGTCTAGTGACTTTTTTTCCTATCTCTTGTGGTTAAGCGACAAAACGCGAGAATATTTTACATTCCAGAGATTTTTTCGCTTACAATAATGTTTCGAACCCGATAGCGTCAGAACCGTTGGTCGTAGCTCAAATCTGATTGACCCATCAAATTAGCAAATTGCGCCATCTACAGAAAAGGTCCAGTGACTTTTTGCCCTATCTCCATTGGTTTGGCCGAAAAACGTGATTATGTGCAATTTCTTTGTAACTTTTACGTGAAAATTTTGTTTATGCGGTCGATAGTGGCGAAACCATTGGTCGGAGGTCAAAATAAAACAAAGGTTAGATTTAGAAAATAATATGATCTACAAAAAAGGTTCAGTGTCTTTTTACTATATCTCCATTAGTTTGACCGCAAAACGCGATTAAGTGAAAATATTTTGAAATTTTCGCCTACAAATTTACATTCCGGGCTTGATAGCGGCTAAACGGTTGGTCGTAGGCTCAAAAAATGCAACTTAATAAGTTTTAGTAAACGACGTGTTCTACAAAAAAAGTCTAGTAACTTTTTGCTGTATGTACTTTAATAAGCCTGAAAAAACGCGATAAATAGCAAAATATTTGTCGTGAATTGGAAATTTTTGGAGTTTTAAATATATATTAGGCCTATATGTGACTAATATTTGTGTAATTCAATCAGGATTCAGGCTTTGCTAGGTTAACGAGTGAATACAACCCCACATATATAAGTTGGCTGAGCGTTAGCTATGCGTCAATAGTAGATAGGGACAGAATAAATTTTTATTTTGTTCACAGACACAAACACCGTCTAAAATAGGGACAGGTGTGTCCATTAGCCCCCGGTAACATTAACCCCCTCCGAGGATTTCCTGGTATGACCAGATAACCTCCTGAGTAAATTAAACCCCCTGATGTGTTAACCCCCCAGTAACATTAACCCCCCCCCCAGGGAATTTCCTGGCTTGACTAGATAATCTCCTGATGATATTAAACCAACTGTTCAACTTAAAATACTGCCTTAAGGTCGGTTTTTATTATGTTTGTACTAAACAATTCACGATAGCTGACCAGTGCAGACTTTTCTCCCGAGCTCATTCCTGGCTAAACCAAAGGTCGCAGCTAAAATCTGACGACGGAATTGAAACATAAAATTAAATTTCCGACAAGAAAGGTCCAGTAACTTTTTCACTTATCTCTAACGGTTAAGCCGCAAAAACGCCCTCAAAGTCAAAAGTTTGGGTAAATCCGGAAAATTAAACTATGGTATACATACGTCCTCTGACTTTGGTTAAAACCAAATTATCTTGTCTCCAAATTTCGCGAACACATAACTTAACTCTTCTACCACATCAATTGATTAATATCATACACCACACATCTTTTGGATGAGCGTTAGCGAAGCATTACGACCCGTAAGATTCTCGAGAACGGATACATAAAATTTGGAAACTTCACGTCTGAATTTAACCAATCACCGAACTACGCTTATCCCCGAATTTAGCCAACACCCAAATGGGGGCCTGGGGGCGTAGCCCCCAGCGAGCCGAAGGCGAGTCCCATATATATACAGCCGCATGTGTAACTGACTGACTCACTCACTGATAGGCGATACAAATTCTAACATAGTTCTAGAAGTGCTGAAAACACCAAATTTCGCACACACCTAGCTGGAATCTTCAAACCACCAGGAAAAGTCTGAAAACAGGAATTTTTTAATTTTGAACCCCTCAAAAAAATTCGCGAACTGACCCCTTTTTGCCCTTGCATATCTTATGCAAGATTTTCTTTGAAGCCCCATAGCGGGCGAACCGTTGGAGCTAGCTCGGATCTGACGAAAAATTCATGGTCAGGAATGAAGTGAACTACAAAAAAGGTCCAGTGACTTTTAGCTCTAACTCCATTGGTTCGGCCGCTAAACGCGATTACATTAAAATATTTTGAAATTTTCGCCTAAAAATTTACCTTTCGGGCTCGATAGCGGCCAAACGGTTGGTCGTAGCTCAAAACAAATTTTCAATGGGATTTAGTAAATGGCGTGATCTACAAAAAAGGTCCAGTAACATATTGCCATATCCTCAACGGTTTGGCCGCATAACGCGTTTTAAAGTACAGATTTTTTACGTTTTACGTGAGATATTGTTTTCTGGGCTCTGTGCAAGCGGAACCTTTGAAGTTAGAGTAGAAAAAAATCACATTTTATTACAAAACAATGTGGTCTACAAAAAAGGTCCAGTGACATTTTAATCTATCTTCCATGGTTTAGCCGTAAAACGTGATTATATTGAACATTTTACTTAAAACCTTACTTTTCGTGCTCGATAGTGGCCGAACTGTTGGCCCTGGGATGTAAAACTTTTTGTAAGTAGGTATTGATAGGATCTAAAAAAAGGCCCAGTAGCTTTCTATCGTTTATCTTTCCGTAAGCCTGATAAATGCTCTATATGGCAAATTCTTTGTCGTCACTTTTAGGTGTTTTAAATTTTGCATCTATAATTAGTTGGCGATTCATGCTGGTTCCAGCTTGACCTTGTATTACTACGTTAACGAGTGACTAAAACCCCCCTCCACGTCGGGAGTTGGCTGAGCGTTAGTGAAGTTTCAATAGTAGATAGGGACAGAGTGTTTTTTATTATGTTCAAAGACACAACACCCTTTAAAATAGGCCCACGTGTGTCATTAACCCCTTGTAACATTAACACCCCCCCCGGGAATTTATTCATATGACCAGAAAATATCCTGACTAAATTAAACCCCCTGATGTCTTAACCCCCTTTAACATTAATCATCCCCCCCGGGATTTCCTGGCATGACAAGATAAACCTCTGAGCAAATTGAACCCCCTAAACAACTTAAAAATAATGACTCAGGGTTGGGTTTTTGTTATATTTACACTAAACAGTTCACAATAGCCCACCAGTACAGTCCTTTCTCCACAGCTCCGTACTGGCTAAACCAGACGTCGTAGCTGAAATCGGACACCAGAATCGAAAGATAAAATTAAATTTCCGACAAGAAAGGTCCAGTCACTTTTTCTCGTATCTCTAACGGTTAAGCCACAAAAGGCCTTTGAAGTCAAAACTTTAAATTAATCTGGAAAATATCCGATAAAATGGGTCAACTTTTAACTCCCAGATCCCTAATCTTAAGCTCGGACATAACCTTTCCCCGAATACCGCTTATCCCCGAATTTAAGGCACTTACTTTGGGGGCCTGGGGGCGTAGCCCCCAGCGAGCCGAAGGCGAGTCTAAATACTTATACAGCCGCATGTGTAACTCACTCACTGACTGATGGATAGATACAAATTCTAACATAGTTCTAGAAGTGCTGGAAACTTGAAATTTGGCACGCAGGTACCTTTCACAATATGACCCGGAGGAAAAGTCTGAAAACCGGACTTTTTTACTTTTAAACCCCTCAAAAAAAATTCGAGAAAATTCATGGATTTTTCACCCTTGCAGGCTTTTTTTTTGTAAGCTCGATAGTGGGCGAACCGTTGGAGCTAGCTCGGATCTGACGAAAAATTCATGGTCAGGAATGGAGTGAACTACAAAAAAGGTCCAGTGACTTTTTGCTCTATCTTCCATGGTTAAGCGACAAAACGCTCGAACATTTGACATTCCAGAGATTGTTTCGTTAAAAATAATGTTTCGAGCCCGATAGCGGCCGAACCGTTGGTCGTAGCTCAAATCTGATTGACCCATCAAATTAGCAAATTGCGCGATCTACAGAAAAGGTCCAGTGACTTTTTGCCCTATCTCCATTGGTTTGGCCGAAAAACGTGATTATGTGCAATTCTATTGTAATTTTCACGTGAAAACTTTGTTTTTGAGGTCGATAGCGGCGAAACCATTGGTCGGAGGGCAAAATAAAACAAAGGTTAGATATAGGAAATGAAGTGATCTACATAAAAGGTCTAGTGACTTTTTACTCTATCTCCATTAGTTTGGCCGCAAAATGCGATTAAGTGAAAAGCTTTGGAAATTTTCGCCTACAAATTTACATTCCGGGCTTGATAGCGGCTAAACGGTTGGTCGTAGCTCAAAACAAATTTTCAACAGGATTTAGCAAATAATGTGATCTACAAAAAAGGCTCAGTAACATTTTGTTTGCCCTATCCTCAACGGTTTGGGTGGATAACGCGTTTTAAAATATTGATTTTTTAAGTTTTACGTGATATTTTTAAACTGCCCAGTGCAGTCTTTTGTCCTAAGCTCTGTACTGCCTAAATTATAGGTCGTAGCGTAAATCTGATGGCATAATCGAAAGAGAAAATTAAATTTTCGACAAGAAATGTGCAGTCACTTTTTGTCATATCTGTAACGGTTATCTAAATACTTATACAGCCGCATGTGTAACTCACTCACTGACTGATGGATAGATACAAATTCTAACATAGTTCTAGAAGTGCTGGAAACTTGAAATTTGGCACGCAGGTACCTTTCACAATATGACCCGGAGGAAAAGTCTGAAAACCGGACTTTTTTACTTTTAAACCCCTCAAAAAAATTCGAGAAAATTCATGGATTTTTCACCCTTGCAGGCTTTTTTTTGTAAGCTCGATAGTGGGCGAACCGTTGGAGCTAGCTCGGATCTGACGAAAAATTCATAGTCAGGAATGGAGTGAACTACAAAAAAGGTCCAGTGACTTTTTGCTCTATCTTCCATGGTTAAGCGACAAAACGCTCGAACATTTGACATTCCAGAGATTGTTTCGTTAAAAATAATGTTTCGAGCCCGATAGCGGCCGAACCGTTGGTCGTAGCTCAAATCTGATTGACCCATCAAATTAGCAAATTGCGCGATCTACAGAAAAGGTCCAGTGACTTTTTGCCCTATCTCCATTGGTTTGGCCGAAAAACGTGATTATGTGCAATTCTTTTGTAACTTTCACGTGAAAACTTTGTTTTTTGAGGTCGATAGCGGCGAAACCATTGGTCGGAGGGCAAAATAAAACAAAGGTTAGATATAGGAAATGAAGTGATCTACATAAAAGGTCTAGTGACTTTTTACTCTATCTCCATTAGTTTGGCCGCAAAATGCGATTAAGTGAAAAGCTTTGGAAATTTTCGCCTACAAATTTACATTCCGGGCTTGATAGCGGCTAAACGGTTGGTCGTAGCTCAAAACAAATTTTCAACAGGATTTAGCAAATAATGTGATCTACAAAAAAGGCTCAGTAACATTTTGTTTGCCCTATCCTCAACGGTTTGGGTGGATAACGCGTTTTAAAATATTGATTTTTTAAGTTTTACGTGATATTTTTAAACTGCCCAGTGCAGTCTTTTGTCCTAAGCTCTGTACTGCCTAAATTATAGGTCGTAGCGTAAATCTGATGGCATAATCGAAAGAGAAAATTAAATTTTCGACAAGAAATGTGCAGTCACTTTTTGTCATATCTGTAACGGTTATCTAAATACTTATACAGCCGCATGTGTAACTCACTCACTGACTGATGGATAGATACAAATTCTAACATAGTTCTAGAAGTGCTGGAAACTTGAAATTTGGCACGCAGGTACCTTTCACAATATGACCCGGAGGAAAAGTCTGAAAACCGGACTTTTTTACTTTTAAACCCCTCAAAAAAATTCGAGAAAATTCATGCATTTTTCACCCTTGCAGGCTTTTTTTTTGTAAGCTCGATAGTGGGCGAACCGTTTGGAGCTAGCTCGGATCTGACGAAAAATTCATGGTCAGGAATGGAGTGAACTACAAAAAAGGTCCAGTGACTTTTTGCTCTATCTTCCATGGTTAAGCGACAAAACGCTCGAACATTTGACATTCCAGAGATTGTTTCGTTAAAAATAATGTTTCGAGCCCGATAGCGGCCGAACCGTTGGTCGTAGCTCAAATCTGATTGACCCATCAAATTAGCAAATTGCGCGATCTACAGAAAAGGTCCAGTGACTTTTTGCCCTATCTCCATTGGTTTGGCCGAAAAACGTGATTATGTGCAATTCTTTTGTAATTTTCACGTGAAAACTTTGTTTTTGAGGTCGATAGCGGCGAAACCATTGGTCGGAGGGCAAAATAAAACAAAGGTTAGATATAGGAAATGAAGTGATCTACATAAAAGGTCTAGTGACTTTTTACTCTATCTCCATTAGTTTGGCCGCAAAATGCGATTAAGTGAAAAGCTTTGGAAATTTTCGCCTACAAATTTACATTCCGGGCTTGATAGCGGCTCTAAAACGGTTGGTCGTAGCTCAAAACAAATTTTCAACAGGATTTAGCAAATAATGTGATCTACAAAAAAGGCTCAGTAACATTTTGTTTGCCCTATCCTCAACGGTTTGGGTGGATAACGCGTTTTAAAATATTGATTTTTTAAGTTTTACGTGATATTTTAAACTGCCCAGTGCAGTCTTTTGTCCTAAGCTCTGTACTGCCTAAATTATAGGTCGTAGCGTAAATCTGATGGCATAATCGAAAGAGAAAATTAAATTTTCGACAAGAAATGTGCAGTCACTTTTTGTCATATCTGTAACGGTTATCTAATATATATACAACCGCATGTGTAACTGACTGACTGACTGACTCACTCACTCACTCACGTATACTAATTCTAACCTACTTCCAGATGAGTTAGAGACTTGAAATTTGGTACACAGATAGCTTTCCACGTGTAACCACCAGGAAAATCCCGAAAAGTGAGAATTTTTCATTTTTCAACCCCTCAAAAAAATTCCCAAAAAATCGCGCATTCTTCACCCCTGCAGGCATTTTTTGTAAGCCCGATAGCGGGCGAACCGTTGGAGCTAGCTCGGATCTGACGGAAAATTCATGGTCAGGAATGAAGTGAACTACAAAAAAGGTCTAATGACTTTTTGCTCTATCTTCCATGGTTTAAGCGACAAAACGCTCGAACATTTGACATTCCAGAGATTTTTTTGCTTAAAATAAAGTTTCGAGCCTGATAGCGGCCGAACGGTACGTCGTAGCTCAAATCTGATTGACCCACCAAATTAGCAAATTACGTGATCTACAGAAAAGGACCAGTGACTTTTTGTCCTATCTCTATTGGTTTGGTCGAAAAACGTGATTATGTGCAGTTTTTTTGTAATATTTACGTGAAAAGTTTTGTTTTTGGTGTCGATAGCGGCAAAACCATTGGTCGGAAGTCAAAATGAAACAAAGGTTTGATTTAGCAAATGAGGTGATCTACAAAAAAGGTCCAGTGACTTTTTGACCTATCTACAATGGTTCGACCGCAAAAACGCGTTTAAGTGCAATTATTTTGTGATTGATACGTGAAAATCTTTATATTTTTCAACTATAATTAGTGCGATTCATGTTGGTTCCAGCTTGACCTTGTATTACTACGTTACGAGTGACTAAAACTCCCCTCCACGTTGGGAGTTGGCTGAGCGTTAGTGAAGTTTCAATAGTAGATAGGGACAGAGTGTTTTTTATTATGTTCAAAGACACAACACCCTCTAAAATAGGCCCACGTGTGTCATTAACCCCTTGTAACATTTAACCCCCCCCCCCGGGGATTTCCTAGTATTACCTGATAACCTCCTGAGTACATTAAACCCCCTGATGTGTTAACCCCCCCCGGTAAACATTAACCCCCCCCCGGGATTTCCTGGTATGACCAGATAAGCTCCTGAGTACATTAAACCTCCTGAAATGTTAACCCCCCCGGTAACATTAACCCCCCCCCCAGGGAATTTCCTGGCATGACCTCATGTCCGAATTTTACCAATCACCAAATCTCTTAACCCCCCTTGGGAAGTTCCTGGTATGACCAGATAACCCCTGATGTCCAATTTGGCAAACACCCAAAAGGGGGCCTGGGGTGTGTTATTAGCCCCCGGTAACATTACCCCCCCGTGGATTAACTGGTATGACCAGATACTATCCTGAGTACATTAAACCCCCTGAAGTGTTAACTCCCCGGTAACATTAAACCCCCCCAGGGAATTTCCTGCATGACCTCATGTCCGAATTTTACCAATCACCAAATCTCTTAACCCCCCCTTGGGAAGTTCCTGGTATGACCAGATAACCCCCCATGTCTTAACCCCCGGTAATGTTAAACATCCCCCCTTGGGAATTTCGTGGCATGACCTCATGTCCGAACTTTACCAATCACCAAATCCCTCTCATCCCCGATTTTGCTAGCGTACATCAGATCTACCAATCACCAAATCCTTTAACCACCCCCGGGAATTTCCTGTTATGACTAGATAACCTCCTGAGTAAATTAAACCCCCTGATGGCCTAACCTTGGTAAGATTAACTTCCCCCCTGGGAATTTCCTGGCATGACTATATAAACTCCTGAGCAAATAAAACCCCCTAAACAACTTAAAAACGTTGACTTAGGGTAGGTTTTTTACTATATTTCCACTCAACAATTTACAATAGTTGACAGGTGCAGACTTTACTACCACGCTCTGTACCTCCTAAACCAGAACTCGTAGCTCAAATCTGATGGCATAATCGAACAACAAAATTAAATTTCCGACACGAAAGGTCCAGTCACCTTTTCTCGTATCTCTAACGGTTAAGCCACAAAATGGCCTTAGAGTCAAAACTTGAATAAAACTGGAAAATTCAATAAAATAGGTCTAATACTAATCTGAATTCCGCTTATCCCCGAATTTGGGCAATACCCCAAAAGGGGGCCTGGGGTGTGATATTAGCCCCCGGTAACATTAACCCCCCTGGGATTTCCTGGTATGACCAGATAACCTTCTAAGTAAATTAAACCCTTTAATGTGTTAACCCCCCTGGTAACGTTAAGCCCCCCAGGGAATTTCCTGGCTTGACCTCATGTCCGAATTTTACCAATCACCAAACCTCTTAAACCCCCCTAGGGAAGTTCCTGGTATGACCAGATAACCCCCTGAAGTCTTATCCCCAGGTAACGTTAACCCCCCCCCCCGGGAATTTCCTGGCATGACATCATGTCCGAATTGTACCTATCACCAAATCAATCTTATCCCCGAATTTTAAGCACTTACTTTGGGGGCCTGGGGGCGTAGCCCCCAGCGAGCCGAAGGCGAGTCCTATATATATACAGCCGCATGTGTAACTGACTGACTCACTCACGTATACTAATTCTAACCTACTTCCAGATGAGTTAGAGACTTGAAATTTGGTACACAGATAGCTTTCCACGTGTAACCACCAGGAAAATCCCGAAAAGTGAGAATTTTTCATTTTCAACCCCTCAAAAAAATTCCCAAAAAATCGCTCATTCTTCACCCCTGCAGGCAATTTTTGTAAGCCCGATAGCGGGCGAACCGTTGGAGCTAGCTCGGATCTGACGGAAAATTCATGGTCAGGAATGAAGTGAACTACAAAAAAGGTCTAATGACTTTTTGCTCTATCTTCCATGGTTAAGCGACAAAACGCTCGAACATTTGAAATTCCAGAGATTTTTTCGATAAAAATAATGTTTCAAGCCCGATAGCGGCCGAACCGTTGGTCGTAGCTCAAATCTGATTGACCCATCAAATTAGCAAATTGCGCGATCTACAGAAAAGGTCCAGTAATCTTTTGCCCTATCTCGATTGGTTTGTCCGAAAAACGTGATTATGTACAATTTTGTTGTAACTTTTACGCGAAACTTTTGTTTTTTGGGGTCGATAGCGGCGAAACCATTGGTCGGAGGTCAAAATAAGACTAACGTTTTATTTAGGAAATAAGATGACCTACAAAAAAGGTCCAGTGACTTTTTACTATATTTCCCTTAGTTTGACCGCAAAACGCGATTAAGTGAAAATATTGGACATTTTCGCCTAAAAATTTACATTCCGGGCTTGATAGCGGCTAAACGGTTGGTCGTAACTCAAAACAAATTTTAAACGGGATTTAGGAAATCACGTGATCTACAGAAAAGGTTCAGTGACTTCGGGAGTTGGCTGAGCGTTAGCTAAGCGTCAATAGTAGATAGGGACAGAGGAATATTTATTATGTTCACAGACACAATACCCTCTAAAAAAGGCCCAAGTGTGTCATTAACCCCCGGTAATATTAACCCCCCCCCCCGGGGATTTCCTGGTATGACCTGATAACCTCCTGTACATTCAACCCCCTGATGTGTTAACCCCCCTGGTAACATTAAACCCCCCCAGGGAATTTCCTGCCATGACCTCATGTCCGAATTTTACCAGTCACCAAATCTCTTAACCCCCCCCCCTGGGAAGATCCTGGTATGACCAGATAACCCCCTGGAGACTTATCCCCCGGTAACGTTAACCCCCCCTGGGAATTTGTTCATATGACCAGACAATATCCTGACGAAATTAAACCCCCTCTTGTCTTAACCTCCTTAACATTAATCACCCACCCAGGGAATTTCTCGCCTTGACTAGATAGTCTCCTGGTGATATTAAACCCCCTGTTCGACTTAAAATACTGCCTTGAGGTCAGTTTTTATTATGTTTATACTAAACAATTCAAGATAGCTGACCCGTGCAGACTTTTCTCCCGAGCTCATTTCTGGCTAAACCATAGGTCGTAGATCAGATCTGAGGGCACAATCGAAAGACAAAATTAAATTTTCCAACAAGAAAGGTCCAGTCACTTTTTGTCGTATCTCTAACGGTTTAACCGCAAAATGCCCTCAAAGTCAAAAGTTTTTACGAATCCGGAAAAAAATCTATGAAAAAGGTCAATTTTTAAATCCCTTGTCATTTACTTAATGTCCGGACTTAACCAGTCACCGAATTCCGCTTATCCCCGAATTTGCAAGCGTTTACTTTGGGGGCCTGGGGGCGTAGCCCCCAGCGAGCCGAAGGCGAGTATATACTATATACCAAATATACATACATAATTTGGTCGTGGCAAACGTATACGAGAAGAGTACTAGTAACGTGGACATTTTCATATTCCTTAAAATACTTCTATAAATATTACTTTACTATTTATTAAGAAGTGTAAAAAATATTTAGTATTTAGAATATCTGTTAAAATCTTTACAGTTATATGTACGAGTACTTATAACTTATTCGAACGTCGCGTCGTCGTCTTGGATTTAATATATGAGTAAATCTTAATATCTTTACAAAGTGTGTGATTGCTTTGAATAGAATTTAGTACTTACTGTGAAAAAATTTATATACGGTTAAATAATATTATATACCCCATCATAAGTATTATCTTAAAGATGATTACACGTAAATGGATATATTTTGGGTTTGATATTGTTAGAGGATCAAACAGAATGTAACATAGTGAACTTGAAAGAGTGGATTCTCGTCAAAATCTCGACAAAATGTTACTCGGAGTAACTCGAGTCTGCCACTAATGAGCAGATCTCCTTTGTTCGTTTGTTTCGTCTCCTGAGTTGTTTGTTTGAGATTGTGTTACGAACACCCATCATAAGTTAAAGTTTAGCTGTTTTGATCATCATGGTAATAAAGTTAGAACTTAAAAGAATAGTATTTTGTATATTTTAATATCATGTTCCATAAATTATGCATACTTTTTTTGGCTACTGTATTAAAAGCAGCTACCACCGAAATCGCATTATAGATATCCATTACTGCCTAAGGTATCTGGACGAAAATGTGGAACCAAATGACGTAATAGGTACAGTTTATCACATTTACAGTAGAGTTCAGTTGTGTTTAGACCTACGTAATACATAAGTAATACTATACACATGATTGGAATGTGTTTTGAATTAATGTGGAACAATATCTTTATTCAATACATTGAAAATAGTTGGCAATACCTTATTTTAGAGACCTATAATTATTTTTTGGATGTAATTTTTTATAGTTTAGGTATCATTAAACGATAATTTATTGCCCTGATTCGGTTGTGGTGGAGACCGCTTACCACAATGCAGAATTTTAAAATTTAAATATTAATTGAAGATGATTTATTTTAACAAAAAATCCACCTATTACACACGAAGCAGATCGAACCTATTTTAATCTTGAGGATTGTTAGGATGATTAAAGTAAAGATATGGTTTTTTAAACCAACACATTTTTATGCTTCTAAAGACCTTGATTGTAGACTTAATTTAAAATTTTACTATTTTTAACTCTGTAATATTCGACAGTATACCATCGATGATGTACCGTACCATGTACACTCCAAAAGAAATCAAAGATTGGGGCAGATAACCAAATTGATGTAAGTATTAAATAAATATTAGATAACAATACAAGGATTCCAAATAACATTTAAGAGGAGACTGGAGAAAGTTCTGCTGGTGGGGTTTTCCAAGATTATAAAGGCTTCGTGTTTTGGTTTAGTGAAAACCGTTCAATCCACATCAAGACGATTCTTTTCTCTTAATAGATTTACCTTACGAGACAATTTGGCAGTAATGAAACAATATTTTATTTGTACTATTTACAAATAAATTATGTAGAAAATCTGCATATGTCACTATTTACAATGCTACTTTAATTGCGTAATGTAGTAACTTTCTACATACACATAAATTGGTTGTTATTGATACAGGACAACGTCAAAAAATAATCTTATAAGATACAGTATGTAGTTAACGACTGTAAAATATATAGCCAGATATGGAAGAGAGCATTGTTACGTCATCCAAACACCAATGTGACGGCAGATAGAACAGACCGTTTCCAGTTCAGGCTCGTCCATTATTTATGTCATGACTCACAGTACCCAATCCGACTATCTGTCAGCAATTCCCCAGTGGAACATTTTATGGCACACTTTTGTCAGTACAAGTTTGCTTGAAAGGCAGGAATTTGACAGACATAGAATCAATTTGTGGACTAGATTGACACTTCTACGTAAATGAGTTTAATTTCAATGATGATGCGTGTTTATTCATTGGATTCGGTTGAATGTCAAAGAGGTCAATTAATATAAATTAAATTTAAATCAATTTCACTCCCTAAACGCCCAGCTAATAAAGAGTAATTATCATGTGAAAAAGACTAAGTTGTTTAAATTTTATAAAATTTATAAATTAGTGTACTTCTAGTTTCTAATTAATATGAGGAAGTATGAACAATGCAAGATTCAGCTAAACAGTTTGATAAGGTTACAAGCAGACATTTTCTTATTTTTTATTATTTTCATATATACTACACAAAAACAAATGAAAAAAGTACATATACAATAAAATTCAAAAGTAGGTCTTTTTATATTTTATGTTATAAAACAATAAAATAGTACTACCGTTTATTATAACGTGTTTGAATTACTAGGAAATGTTTAAATAATATAAGGCTGTTCATAGCAATAATACATTTTTTACTAAAAGTAGTGACAGAATGCCTCAAAAAGAATAAAACATGTATCTATCGGGGCTTCTAATAAGAATAACCTGTCTTAGGCATTCAATTTATAATTTGTTACAAATTAGCTTCTAAAAACATCTAAGGGTTTTTTTTTATATTTGATCTAGATGTTAAAATATTAGCCCCAATCACCAAAAAATATCTTAAAATAACTTTAAATTAGCCTTTTTTTATAAGGAGTCGAACAATATCCAGAGTGACTCAATATTTTTTTAAGTAGATTAACGTTTTTAATGATTTTAACGATTATTTTTAAATACAATGTAAAGACAATGTTAATTCACATGTTTAACTAATATTTTACTATTAATTATAATCCTCAATATTTGTATTATTTTAATTACCCTTCATTATTTATTTATTTATTTTTGACTTATAAATAGCTACAGGTAAATTATAATTACTCTTTATTAGCTGAGCGTTTAGGGAGTGAAATTGATTTTAATTTAATTTATATTAATTGACCTCTTTGACATTCAACCGAATCCAATGAATGAACACGCATAATCATTGAAATTAAACTCATTTACGTAGAAGTGTCAATCTAGTCCAAAAATTGATTCTATGTCTGTCAAATTCCTGCCTGTCAAGCAAACTTGTACTGACAAAAGTGTGCCAAAAAATGTTCCACTGGGGAATTTCTGGCAGATAGTCGGATTAGGTTACTGTGAATCGTGACATAAATAATGGACGAGCCTGAACTGGAAACGGTCTGTTCTATCTGCCGTCACATTGGTATTTGGATGACGTAACAATGCTCTCTTCCATATCTGGCTATATATTTTACAGTCGTTAACTACATACTGTATCTTATAAGATTATTTTTTGACGTTGTCCTGTATCAATAACAACCAATTTATGTGTATGTAGAAAGTTACTACATTACGCAATTAAAGTAGCATTGTAAATAGTGACATATGCAGATTTTCTACATAATTTATTTGTAAATAGTACAAATAAAATATTGTTTCATTACTGCCAAATTGTCTCGTAAGGTAAATCTATTAAGAGAAAAGAATCGTATTGATGTGCATTGAACGGTTTTCACTAAACCAAAACACGAAGCCTTTATAATCTTGGAAAACCCCACCAGCAGAACTTTCTCCAGTCTCCTCTTAAATGTTATTTGGAATCCTTGTATTGTTATCTTATATTTATTTAATACTTACATCAATTTGGTTATCTGCCCCAATCTTTGATTTCTTTTCGAGTGTACATAGTACGGTACATCATCGATGGTATACTGTCGAATATTACAGAGTTAAAAATAGTAAAATTTTAAATTAAGTCTACAATCAAGGTCTTTAGAAGCATAAAAATGTGTTGGTTTAAAAAACCATATCTTTACTTTAATCATCCTAACAATCCTCAAGATTAAAATAGGTTCGATCTGCTTCGTCTGTAATAGGTGGATTTTTTGTTAAAATAAATCATCTTCAATTAATATTTAAATTTTAAAATTCTGCATTGTAGTAAGCGGTCTCCACCACAACCGAATCAGGGCAATAAATTATCGTTTAAAGATACCTAAACTATAAAAAAAATACATCTAAAAAATAATTAGTGTTATTGTGTTGGACCCAACTGACTATAGGAGTTGGGGATAGAGTATACAAATAAAGTGAAATTTAAATGTACAGCAGTGCTTTTTATCTAAACTGCATCATTATAGCATATAATCTTTATTTAAAGGCCTACAATGATGATTCAATGTAATACTTGGTACTAACATCACTTCATATATTACACGGAATAAATCCGTTTTAATATATAATTATATAGTGAAACAGTATCCTCAATTATTTTATTTATTACTGATAGTATTTTTAACTAATTAATTATGATGCAGCATTTTTAGTACTTGAGGTTCCATAATGTATGGAATCATTGAGTGAAATAAAGCAGAAACCCTAACAATGTCAGGATCAAAATAAAGATATCTTGGCATTAAGAACAAGCTTCTCCCTTGATTCTACACTTAATCTCTCTTCCATTAGTTACTTGTTGGAACTCGATGGCTTACGAATTATATCCCTTAATTCTTAAAATACCTTCCACAATACTACCGCCCTCATATTTTTAGTATTACAATTATTTAAGAACACAAATCTTTACGGATCAAGTTAGTGTCAAACATTATGTTGATCCTAAATTTATCCATTTCACTGAAACTAAGTAACAAGTTTGTTTTTTATATCGGTGAAACTATATCATTATTTCACATATTAAACTTAATACTCTAAATATATTTCCTGTGAAAATTAAGAAGATAAATACTCATATAAAAAAGATTATCAACAAACGTGACAGGACGTAACGAAACATTTTTCGCATAGACGGACAACTGCTCTTTGGTCTTTTCACCCCAAAATCAAGACCCTTCTTTCTTCAACCAAGAGTATATTATATATAAAGTTTAAAGTATTTTAAATTTTTTATAGCCCTTACATTTTCGACTCTAATGTGTATTGGTCATCTGATCGCTTTTGACCGACATATATGACATACTACAAGAATATCAGAATAATTATAAGAAGATAAATACTGCAAGAAAACCGTACTGATTGTATGGATTAAGAAGTAAGATTATTAGCCTTATTTTCTAATTATGTCTACCCAAAAAAATTATTTGTGTATGTATAAACCTTTTTTTCCAGTGTGCACTATAAAAACTCAAGACCTACTATAGCATAATACCATTTGGAAAACTAATCAGATTAAACAGTTATAGCAGATCTTTGAGGTAAGTATAACAATAAAAACCATTGTAAACAACCAAGATAAATCTTTAAAGATTTGCAGTTAATATGCAAAACTATTTAATATACCAAATTAATATATACACAAATATAAATAGAATAAATTTTAGTGGGGCAATGTATCCTTATATCTAAAGTGGAGGCTTATGTGATCCAAGATCCTCTACTCTCTTGGCTCAGTGACTAATTGAAGGGGATAAGCTTGCGAGTTAAATTGCAGGTTCACTATCTAATGAGTTCCATAAAATCTCGGGCGTTCCTCGAGGTTCCTAACTGGGCCCATTCTTATTTGTTGCTTTCATAAATTAAATAACTTCTATTTTGTCAGTGGAAGTCCTACTCATTGTCGTTCACTCTGAGATTTTCAACTATATCCAACCAAGAAGACTGTTTGGCTGCAGCCTGGCCTTAAAAGTGGACTGGTTTAAAATAAAGAAAATAAAAATTAAGCTTAATAGGTTCTTCGGTAGGATTTTCGCTCGACCACACCGCCTACGATATTTCCAGTACACTTTGCGTGCCACTAGATAGCGTATCCACCGTAAAGGATTAGGGTGTTACATCTTCAATGATCATGTTTATTATTTATGATGAGATTTTTGGCATTTATAGCAATGTCAACTCGTGGAATAACGATCCCCGCTGTTTGAAAAAAAACACTCTTAGCATCCTTTGTAGGTCAGCTCCTGGATTATGATAGCCCTGTTTGTTTCACCTACTAGCTTGGTCCGATTGGTATTGTTGAAGCTATCCAGAGGAAGGTCGTAAGACTGATGGGAATGCTTCAAGGACTGTCTTTTATGGAGGTGTTCACTTGCTAAAATTTAGGCCGTGCTTCTCAAGTCAGTCGTAAATTAACCCGATATTTATTTCTTGCCAAATTGATAAACGTTCTGCTTGACTGTCCAATGCTCCTATACCAAGTAGATTATATTACTCCATCAAGGACTCAGTCACTTTATCTATCTGTTTGGTAGGCGAACTGCTCACGTGGTTATGTCATCCATGGTCTACCTGTGAAAAGTATGAGGTTGGAGAACAGTTTCTGCCATACAATTGATATCCTAATTCTTGCCTAAACAATTCGAAGAAGAGTACTGGCTGTTCCCCAAGATACTCCGGAATATGCATTTATATTATATTATGGTCAAATTATGTTACATATAATTGGTTGAATATTACTAATCCCCACTTGGTTTTCTGTATATTCATTTACGTTATATATATATATATATTCGTTGCATGTGACTGTTTATTCTTATTTGATTGTTATAGGTTGTTATCCATTGTTGTGGATTGATAATAAATTTTTAGTTTATTGTTTGTTTTTTGTGAATTATTATTTGTTTACAGAAAGGTTTGCCATTGCAATGAAATAAAAATAATAATAGAAAACCATTTAGATCCCAACTACATTATGCGGTAATAAACTTCACGTTAAAACTATTCACACTGTCAAAATTGACAATAATATCAGACATATTCAAAAGCATTAAATCGTAGCACCTCACTCTCCAAAACAGAGGGAAGGATGAGTGTGCCGGTATAGGTTTTGCAAATCCGGCAAACTGAAAAGGATTTTGATTCCAGTATGAAGGTTTAGAACACTGTATCTGAGAGCCTCCGAACCATCCACGTCACTGAAGTATGTAACTATAAGTTCTGGTAAACTATAGTTCTCTCTCTGTCTTTATATATATATAAACACAGATATATATTATATATATATATATATATATATATATATATACAGTAGAGTCCCGCCGATCCGAACCCCGCCAATCCGAAAATCCGCCTAATCCGAACACGGCTAGGAGAAAATATAAAATTGCTAAAAAGGCAGGAAAATAAATTAAAACCAGTTATTATAGTAAAACGTAAGTTTTATTTCTCAAAGCATTTACTTACTGACATATAGAAACTGAAATTACATTTAAAACGTTAGATGATACATACATTGTACGGAATTTATACTGTTAATAAATGAAACATAGTACTGTACTGTACTGTATTTATAATGTACAAACCCCTACGCAAGGCTTAGCAAATAATTTGTACTTTAACTTGGACACAATAAGGGATAAAAACGTAAAATAAAACACTGCAAAACCCAACACTTTCTTAAGACCTAAAGTCAGTGATCTTCTTTTGACGCAACACACTAAAACGACTGGACGATGCAATGTTTCGCCAACGCTGAATGAACATTACGTCATTGGGAGTAGCAGCGGCATGTTGCTTGACGTAGCGTAGGGCGAGGTCAAAGGCACTTGCAGCTGCGCTGTGTGGAACAATATCGGTAGTTTGGGCGTCTCCCTCATCCTCACTGCTACATGAGTCATCAGCTGGGACTCCTTGCACCTGTGCCACGATGTCTTCGTCTGTGTACTCCTCGAAGCCTTTGTCATCTACAGCCGTCCACTCATCAACACACTCCTTCTCTACATTTTCGCATCCCGGTATTTTTTTTACAAGAGGAAGAAGTTCGCATTCATTTACCGGTGGAACAACCTCTTCAACAAACTGCAGATCAGGCCAAAGATTTTTCCAAGATTTCTGCAGAGCTCCTACGCTTGTGTTCTCCCAAGCCTCTGCCACCCAGAAAATTACATATTTGATCGTGATTTTCTTAAGCTTTTGGAGAATTGTGAGGTCTTCATTTTCCTCAATCAGGCTTCGGAGCAGCTTTTTCCGATAATTTTGCTTCAACGCTTGTAGAACTCCTTGGTCCATTGGTTGTATGATCGAAGTAACGTTCGGTGGTAGAAAAATGGCTTTTATATCACCAATAACCAGCTCTAAGTCATCCGGATGGGACGGAGCGTTATCTATGAGTAACAACGCTCTATCAGGCAGTCCATTTTCTTCATTGTAGGCTCTCACGTTGGGCACAAATTGTTTCTCAAACCATTCTTGAAACAAAGCACGATCCATCCAAGCTTTCTTTTGGTTTTTATAGTAAACCGGCAGAGCGTTCATATTCATTTTTTTAAAACATCGAGGTTTTTTTGATTTACCGATAACCATCAAAGGTATCTTATTGGTGGCGGAAGCGTTGCTGCATGCTAATACGGTTAGTCGTTGCTTATCCATTTTAAATCCTGGAGCGGACTTTTCTTCTCTTGAAGCTAGGCTCTTTGTTGGCAACGCTTTGAAATTTAGCCCCGTTTCATCAGCGTTGTACACTTGCTGGGGTGAGTAGGAGGATGTAATTTCTTTGAACTCCTGAAGATACTCTGCGGCTGCGTTGCTGTCTGCAGACATCTTTTCGCGAGTTACAGTCAGTTGCCTGATACCGTGCCTTTTTTTCCACCGATCTAAAAAACCGCAACTAGCCGAAAATGACGGATCGCCTCCCATAAGGATGTTTAGTAGAAGCGCCTTTTCTTTAATAAGAGGGCCGGTAATGGGAATGCCTTTTTGTCTCTCTTGAGAAAACCACAAGTAAAGTGCTTCATCGAGTTTGTCATACGATGACACAGTAGTAGTTTGACGTTTTTCTAGAGTGTTTTCACTTGTAACAGAGCAAAATTGTTCGATTTTTGCCCGCTTCTTTTTCCAGTCACTGATCGTCGCTTTACCGACACCAAATTCAATTGAAAGTTGAGTAGCACTTTCACCATTGTCTAGTCTTTTGATAACTTCGAGTTTTTCTTTTAACGTACACGAGTTATGATATCGGATATACGCACAGAGCAGAGCAAAGAACAAACAAAACTGCAAACCACAAACTACAGAATACACAGTAAGAGCACGTGCTGCGCGTATGGAAGATTGCACTAAACTGTCGTCTCGCCACTCGTCACCGGGGTGGGTGGTGGAGGGGATAGGGGTGAGGTAGTGGCAGTCCAATAGTTTTGCGCGCCACACTGTTTCAAGGTCACCGTCCAACTCGCCCCGCCCACCACAGACAGGTGGCTTCTACTAGATTCATTACGCACAAACAATGGCACTCAGTTTCGACCACGCGATGTTACCGTACAAAGACAGGAAGCTGTAATATTATTATTACGTTTAATACGTACTTACTATTGTTTATTGCATTTGATTATTGTATGCATTTAATTGTTTTAAAACCACGTAAATTGCACTTGAAAGTTGATAAATGGTACTATTTAACAAAAATCCGCCTAGTCCGAATTTCCCGTCAATCCGAACAAGGTTCGGTCCCAATTAGTTCGGATCGGCGGGACTCTACATATATATATATATATATATATATATATATATATATATATAAATATATATATAAATAAGGCAATTGCCATTTATACAATTTAATGTAAATAAAAAAGTCGTTTGACAGGTATTTGGTCTTCCGATCATATGTTAGTTTGCTTATTTAAACGCATATGTGACAGATACGGCCAAATACAAAATAATTGAATCGGAAAAAGTAAGCGCTCTGTGGTGTAATGGTAGCATATTCACCCGGCAAGTGAGAGATCCGGGTTCGACTCCCGGCGGAGCAAGTACTTTTTGCGATTCAATGTTTATTGAAATTATATATATATATATATATATATATATATATATATATATATATATATATAGACAGAGAAAAAACGATATTTTAGGTTTTTTTGTTTTTTTTTAAAGAGCAAATACGATTAAATTACTTTGTATCTGGCCGTTTCTTTCACGTATGTGTTTAAATAACCAAACTAACATATGATCGGAAGACCAAATACCTGTCAAATGGCTTCTATTTACATTCATTAAATTTTTATAAGTGGCACTAGCCTAATTTAATTTCAATAAACATTGAATCGCAAAAAGTAATACTTGGTCCGCCGGGACTCGAACCCGGCTCTGTAGTGTAATGGTAGCACATTCACCCAGCAAGTGAGAGATCCGGGTTCGAGTCCAGGCGGAGCAAGTACTTTTTGCGATTCAATTTTTATTGAAATTAAATTTGATATATATCGATGTGGTGTGTCCGTACGTCTATCATCAAGAACACATTGAGGTACAGATTTTAAATTTTCATTGAGAAAAACTTCACGTATATACAGGCAACATTTAATGTGGTAAAGTTATGAAACAAAGGGAAATGTCTTTACTATATTAAGGGAAAAAAACTGGACTAGACATTGTATTTAAAATTGTGCATACTCGTATTTCTTGGCTACTCGAGGGGTTGGGAAAAAATACTTTTCTCTTTCATTATCTGTATCTGATTCTCTGAATTCTTAAAATTAAAATTGAAATTTGTCATTAAAATCCAATTACAAAATATACAACGCAAAATTTCATTTTGTCCTTACATCTAAATGGAATTTGTCAGATCGATGGCAAAGGCTTACTGGCTGTAGGACATTTTGAGTTCGAAATTTCTTAAATATAATTCTGCTTGCAACATGTACGAAGACTATTACGTAACACATGGTATGACGTACTCCTACATTTCTAAACTAAACCTTAACATTGTGTAGATTGACTATTAATAAAAGTATGATCCTTTTAGTTACAGCATGTAATATGGGATGATTCTCCTAGCAATTGTTACTTTTGATTCAGGTATTTGCGTTTCCAAACTCCTAGTACTTGTTAATTTGTGAGCTAAAGTTTCTCTGTAAAATTATTAATATTAGCTAAACTTTGGCCTTGTACTTATGTATTCGTGTTCTCTTCAAAGTTACGCTTTTCATGTTTAATAAGGCTGAACAATTGCGAATATAATGTTACACTCCGTTGAAGATTAAAGGCTTCCTTTAAATAAGTTTGATGGCTGTAATATTACCTTTCACTTATTTTCCAACGCACCCTTACTGTCTTGTTTGTTCTTTGTCCTTTGTCGGTATTTATCAAAGTCATCTCCAAAGCTTATTTGATCAATTTTTAAAATTTTCTTAGTATTGGATTTCCAGTTTTCCCAATTATATTAAAACATAATGACGTTATTTAATACAATGAAAAAATATATTTAACTTCATTTATTGATCAAGCAATATTGTTATGGAGTCTGCACTAAGGTTTCAAAACTTGACGATAACGTAATTTTTTCATTAGAATTAAATATATAAGTTAACGTTTTACGTTTCACTTATACCTTGAATAAATATTAATTTTATGATTTTGTACTAAACTTAAATATGTATTCCGTCCGGGAAGTTAGGACTGGCACTACGAATAATATTTTATTTCAGACTCTATTTACGGAACTAACTTAATACTTGCGATACAAACAAAACGTGCATAATATAATAGAGAATAATTTAAATAATTGTAAATAATAAAACCTTGGTCATCGCTTTACAAAGAAAAGTAAACAATGATATAAATGGGTTAGTACTTACTAAAATTATACAGGAACACTAACATATTAAATACTCTTAATTGTTTTTGTAGTATTCTAAGCTCATAATGCCATAGCAGGAACAAATTTCAGCCCTGTCTCTCTAGAGGTTTGACAATTCTGTCAAGAGAAATCTTTGTAGAAGTGACTACCACCCTTAGGACTTCGTCGCCATTATGGCCTCGTCAAAACGCAGTGTTGTTACGCTATGAGCTTTTATCAATACGGATTTTGCTTTCCCTAATTTTACTTGTGATGGTGTTACATTAATTTTACGGAGGAATGATAATGTGGTTCAGGCCGCTGAATAGTCAAAGGTAAAGAACACATTGCACTAAACCTTACTATTAAACTTATCTATAGCTTGGTACAATACTAACCGAAAGAATATAATAATAATATAACAACAATAACAATTTACCGTGATAATATAAGTATACAACATTTCATAGTCCAACTTATGAAAGCATAAAAATAACATCTGTCCTAATTAGAGAGTTTACAAATTTAAAGATATAATATATGGAATAGATCATATTACTCATTTTACATAACATTTTATGGAAGACATGGTCTTCCGGATTTTTTAGAGGGAATACGCTAATGATAAATGCACATGTAAATAATTACATTAATTAGTTACCTATCGATTGTATTTGGTAAAATATACATTCTACCCCTACCAAAGTATATTTAATTTTAATCGATAATATTTAATCTATAAAAAATATTTTACAGTTTATTATTTTATTACAGTATTTATTAGGTACGCAAAAGGGGACACTAAATCAATATTCTTACATCATATCGATTCCTTTGATTTACCCCATTTTTAACAAACTGAACACAAGATACAGTTCCCAAACCTAAAACCAATTTTACTACCACAAAATTCACGTGTTACTATTATAAGGTATAATTTAAATAGAATGTGCTGCTTTAAGTTTTGTACACGAAATACATTATTACTGTCGAAACAAGAATTTAATAAAAGATTACAGATATTGTGTTAAAATCATTTCAGTTGATTTGTTTTGTATAATATTTTTATATTGTTTAGCTGATTTGTATAATATTTACTCTCTTTCGCCTATAGCGATTGTGTAATTGGTGTCGGAAAATATTTTAGCTTCAAAAAAGTTTTGAATTACTTTCACTCTTAAAACCCGGCCACTCATCATTTTTATAGCCCTATTGGATCATTGATTACATCCAAGACCAATCGTTTGAAAATTTGCTAAGTGATTTTGGGTTATTTGTCTTTATAATATCTTCCATATATTTTCCAGTCTGAAGTTCACTTGAGATTCATTACTCTGTAAAACATTAAGGTGTAAAGGTTTGTTCATTTATATCGCTTAACATTATAACAATGGTAACTATTTCAATAATTATCATTCACCTTCCACAGCAAACTTCGGCTCTGAAAAACTTTGTTCATCCATTCTAATTATTAAGGACTCTAAATTTTCTTTTACAATCGTGTCGTCTCTCCTCCCTCTGTCCGTCTACACGATAACGCAGTAGAAAGGTCCTAGACACTTGAGTCATAGTACGTATCATAGATTGTACTTCTCTTATTTCAAAGGAGAAAATCATAGAATTTGGTCTAGATTAGTATAATTAAACATATCTATGAGTAATCATGGTCGCAACGAGAAAAGCATAGAACAAACACATAAGTAAACAGACAGAATTTAATATACATTTGACCATATACATTTTCAAGTAAGTTATTAACACATAAGTGAGTTTACGTTGTCGGAATTGTTGGTTGCTATAACGATGTAACTTTATAACTTACCCTGAAGTCGCTACGTTCTGTAGGATTCTTTGATATACCGTTATATCATGATATTTTCATTAAACACTTTTTATATGTACTACAAGTAGTTAGGTCTATTATTATGTCTACTAAGTAGTGAGGTACGGCGTCATGCTATTATATCGTTTATACAACTTTTATACATTTACCGTAACTAAAATGTCAAGAATAAAGTGAAAATTAACCAGTAAACTGTATATTTCCTTGTATAATAAGGCTTGCTACACTCGTTTTAGCTGCATAGTTAAAGACAATGGAGCCTGGGAAAAAGGTCAACTGAATGAATTTAAAGAGTCCTGGCAAGATATTTTGAGAAATATTTTATGTATGCTATTAGAATTTTCGATGAAACTTTCCACAAGAATACACATTATGATAATATGAGTTCTAAAATGATACATGTCTAAATTTAGAATTGGGCTAACCGTATTTTGTTTGCCAGGGAGGGATTAGGTGTGGTGTACTCTTACATTGTAATATTACAATACCTAATGATGTTAATTAAGAAATAAATCGTAATCTATAATAATTTTTTAAACCTCTTGTTTTGATCTAAATTTCAAGTTGTTACCGGGAGCCTAATAATTCAATAATTTTGTAGAAAGAATAGTTTTCCTGATTTTATTATCGGGTTTCTACCCCACTTTACCTCATTCCCTCTGCAATGTAACGATATTGTATACGGTTTTTTATTGAATGGCAAGTCTCAATCTAATTCTAATAGTTTTATAGCCGCAAATATTCCTGGATATTTTCTATCATATTTTAAAAACTAATTATTTTAATAGTTTATTATTTATTCAATCTTATCTCTTAATACGATCAAGTCTTCAGTTAATTTTAATAAGGATGTTATTACTTTTCATGACTGAACCTATGATTGAAATACGAACTCAAACTTTCCAGAGTTTAAAATTCAATGAAATGTTGATCAGAAACATCGAAGTGTACTCAGTTTTGAACCTGAGACAACGAAAACCAATTACCTTGATTACATTAGTTCGTAGTCATGGTGTCTCTGATGTCAAAACAATGTTGAGAATTCATTTTCAGCTTCTTCGTCACCGACTTTTTTATCTGTTCAGTTAGATGTTGATTCCAGATTCCAGCGTTAAACACCAGACGCTGCACTAAGTGGAAGGTGAACTGGAGCTAAACCTAACATTCTTATTTTGGTGCAGTATAAATATCAACCGAAACGGGAATGTAAATTCGTAGAAATAATGTGTTAATTTAATATTCATCCAGGAGATATTCCACAGACTTTGTAGCAAGTGGTTAATACTCAAGGAGCAGAGAAAATAAAGAAAAATTACAACAATACTATAATTTACAATGTACTTACTATAACGTTTTTATGGTGTAAGGTCTTTTAAATGATTTTAAAGCGTGTTTATTATTAAGAGCAATTGGATTTGTAAGCTGCTTAAAATATATTATACAATGCTAAACTACAATTCAGCGGGTACAAATTACATATTAGCGCAAATCTGCTTACATACTGATTATATGAAACCTAAATTGTTATAATTATTGTTAATTATGACTGTTATAAATAATTATACATTATAGAAAAGGACCACTATAAATGAAGCCGTTATTGCTGGTGGTGGATCAATGATTAGAATTTCTATGAATTGTGAATTAGTGATTTATAACTTTTATTTAAATACAATTATCTTGCAATAAGTACTCTTCGTAAAGTAATAATTAATATTTGCAGTAATAAAGACCTAATCTTCGAATTTTACTTGCGGCTTTGTACGCACTCATTGAATCAAAGTTCTCATGCAGTTTACTTAAACACTTTTGAAGTACTATGATAAAATCCTATACAATTATTAAAACCTAAGTAGACATACATCACATATTATTTCAGTATACTTGATTATGAGTTAAAGAGATTAACCTGACTCTTACATCATGTGTTGTACTTATAGGATCAGTTATGGTCTTAATTAATTATACTTTCAACATCACAGCTTATTCTGCCTTGTTATCGCTACCAAGAAATTTTAAATAAACAGATCTTGAAGGCCTACTTCTGTCAAAATTGACATCTAGCGTTTGTCATATACTTCTCGTACACACTACGTATACACTACTTCTCGTTTCACATACTTTAGGTTTCATAGTCGAGTTTGACTTGTTCACTCAATAAAGAAAAAACGTATACATAAGTAGGTACAAAAAGCCTACTTCGGTTAAAATGTGCCCTTTAAATTTACTTCCTGTGCCACAGTTTAGTTAGCCTTATTGCCCCGAAGAAAAAGCTATATACTTATGTAGTTCTCGAATATGTAGTTGGGTTAAAAAGAGACTTCTCTGGGCTTTTCTAATATACTTTTGGTTTAAAATATCTCCAGTGCCATAGTTTACATTAAAGTTCCCATGAAGATTTCCTTCCCCAGGCAGCATGAGCCATAGGTGTTAGAAGCTGCTGGGGTTAGTGCTGACAAAGTCAACTAAAAGTAAAGTAAAGTTGTCTTATTTTATCAGGCGAAGTTAGGGCTAAGAAGCCCTCTCTAACAATGTACCTGGGGACCAACGGCTTAAAGGTGACTACCGAACCAACACCAACGGCCAGACAGGCGGGCTGCTTGCAAAGACCGGATCGCTCAGCGGTCACCCATCCAAATAGCAGCCACGCTCGATGTTGCTTGATTCGGTTGTCTCGCGATAACCGTTGTACCCTCTACACTGCGCTATTCGTCACCGATGGACTAGTGTGAGATCAGAATTGTCGTGTTCCTCAGTCAGTATAGAGATCCCCCACAAAATAAGATTGTTCATCATGCTAGGGTTTACACCCTAAGAACGGATAGGCACTAATAAAAATTTCTATGTGAAGTTGAGCAAGTCCAATAATACACTCGAGGTAGTAGAATTCTTAAGAGCGTTTCGAGATGTCTATCTCTCGTCGGTCGTGCGAAGAGGCGCTAGACGCTGGATCAGATCGTCTTACCTGAAAATTTTATTAGTTTTGTTTAGTGTCCTACACTGGCTGTGATGTGACTCGAAGGGAGGGCATACCTCTAGAGTTTCAACTGAGTGTAATGCAATCTGCTTTCTATCTGTGTCTGAAGAGTCGATACTACTCCGGGATCACTTGCAGCAACATGTGCACGACTCTCGTAGGGGTTGCAGTCATATTATATAAAGAGATTAAATGTATTACCAGAAAAATTGCCATTCTCGTCATATGTACATCAAATTTTCACTTAAAGTGTAATTGCTCCTTTATTATAATTAATATTGCTATGTGTGATAGGTTTTATCCACTTAGGATTATTTATTTTCTAGAATATTAGTATTATTTTAGCTAAATCGCTTAAAGTTTATACCTGATTATCTGATCTCTCAAATAGAGTTCTACAGCAGAATAAAACCGAAAAGTACAACCTAAATGTGACAGTAGTTTACATGAAAAATACTGATGAAGATAAGTTTGTATTTACCACTTTTTAAAAGTAAAATGCTGTATATACGTCCTCAATAAGCGTAAAGCAATCATTATGCTTCATCAATTCATAAATTATTAGCACTGGTTCATTTACGATAGCAGGTAACGAATTTAGAGATTCGTTACCTTCGCAATTAGTCACGATTTGACAAGTACAGTGCGGATTCCCTCACGTATTTGACATTTCCCAACATTAAAATCCTCCCCCACTTAAGATCTCTATGTATAAAATTAAATTTCTAAAAAGAGTTTTTTCTATTTTAAATGCACTGTTAATTTAAAAGAGAAAGGAATAAAAGCCAGGGATGTCAAATTAAATTACATAAAGAAGAACATTAAACTACAAGATGCATTGCGGGACATCATTAAACGTCTCTGCATTATATATCAACCTAACAGTAAAAATGACGTACATAGTTCCAAGGAAGCCACCTAGATTCAGTTATGAGGGGGGGGGGGGTTATACGTATAATAGCATTAAAATATATTATAAATGCATTAAATGATTTATATTCGTCACTGTAGTAAAAATTACGTGGTACAATCGTATGAATAATCTGCAGTTCACTATTCAATCATTCAAAATATTTTATTAAAACCTGAAATATAAACTAATGTTACGGACTCTTTGGCGAGCTTTAGCTGAGAGTGTTTACAGCTGTTTACTGCCAGTTGAATTCAAATTATATGTATTTAAATATTAACAATTTTTTTTTAAATTACTAGATATTTCATGAATCTTTTCCTATTTTGTTTCATTATAAAAACCTACCTCAAATTGCAAAATATGTATTATTGTTTAATGAACGCAATTGGTCTAGCCGGTCTTTAAGTTAGTTGTTAGCAACACATTTGCAGTTTATATTTATTTATAATAAGTTTATGAATACGTTAAAGTGATGAGAAGAGCACATTTATTGTAAATGTTATTGGAGAAAAAACAAATATTAAAGTTTTATAGTTTTCAAAGATAAATACATTTTTTTAATAAAGCACCTTAGGTAAATCTAATTTAAAACATAAAATTGTAACAGTATATACTTTTTTCAATCCTGATGACTTGTACTTTTATGCATTATAACTTAAGATCTTAAAAATGGGTGAATATTAACTATTGTTTATTTATTCTCCTTATTATTGTTCATAGTTCATAAATCACATAAAATTAACTGTTTTCGAATCCAATGTAAATTGTATAAAACTTTTTATTTGCAATTACATTTGATATATCTTAACATATTTATCTACTGAATACTTTGTGAATTTTAAAATATAGCTTTTTTGTAGTTGGCTAACTTTAAAGTTAAACTTACATTTAAAATAAACATAATTAGCATACATTACATCTAAAACTTTAAAGATCCAGATTTTATATTTTATTATTGTTTATTTTTCTAACAATAATGTTTTAAAAAGTATATCATAATAAAAACCAAACACTCTATTAAAAGAGTATGTTTGTTATCTGTATACATCTAAACATATTCTGGCCCTAGGGGGCATAACAATATCAAGTCAATTGACTGACAATGTGCCAACAGATGGGACAAAGTGTTTCCAGGCCAGGCTCATCTAATATTTATGTCAGGCCGTACAGTAAATCAGTCCGTCTACCCGACAGCAGTTACCCATTCCGGGCATTTTGTGTCACACTCTTGTTACAGCCATATTGTCAGAATGACAATAGAGATAAGTCTCTTTGCCTTCGAACGTATCATTTTAAAAAGAAAGAAACTGAAACAATTATTATAGTAGAATTTGAGATTATATGTGTATAATATTTAAAACTATGTTCAATAAGTACAAGGTTTAAATTTATTGTTTTGGTTATTGTGGTTTTATTTGTCCAAAATACTCAATACAATATTTGATAAGCTAGCTGCACTGTACTATGCAGAAAATTACTTAGAATTAGATTTTACTCCTCATTGGCATATCAATTTAATATACCCCTTCACCCAGGACCACGTACAGTATATTAAAGTCTACACAGCGTTACGCGTCCACTGCCTCGGCAAGCATTTGTCCAAAATGTGACTCCGTGTGGGGTGGTTCTCTCTCGAGTAATTCCGAAATGTGAATCCTTGTGAGGTGCATCTATCTCTCATAATCTTTCTTGGGGATTTTCTAGTAAATTTCTTTTAACTTCGATGCAGTCTTTTCACTTCTGTTCTGAGGTTTTAACTTTGGCATCTTGGAAACGGATAGTACCAAAGTTAAAAATATTTTCTAATGGTTAGCCAAATAGTAAACTTTACCAACCCCCTTAAACAGTATTCTTTGCTAACTTCAACTTCTTTGCTAACAAGAAAAAATTTAGGTCATAATTTCAATACTTGATATTAATGTTGAAGTGTGTAATTAGTTCTAGAAACTCAAATCCTTTGAGTAACATGTATTACAGCATGGTGTGAAATCATAACATGATTATACATTTAAAGATATCTAATATCTATTATTATGTTACCATTTCAACTCAAGTCTGTAAACAGTAGAAGGAAGACTCACGTGGTTGGTAACTTCTGATAGGGAGAAACTGTAAAAGTTGCAATTGTACAACCAGAAGTTACAACTAAAGCCTTAAGATTCTATGTTTCAGAGTTTCTCGATGAGGGGAACCTAGAGAATTATACGATGAAAAACTTTAGACAAGAAGCTTGCCGATAACATCTGTACCACTTTTGGATGAGACCTTTACAAGATAATGTAAGTAGGTAAAACTTAATGAGACATTATGGAGATAGTGATTTCTGTAGGCTGGACATATCTACATCATGGAGCTCTGAGTTCTACAATAACTAAATTTTTAAAGTAGAGTTTGTTTCCGAAATTAGGAAAAACAAAATAAGTGTACACACCTTATAGTACATTTCATAATTAGTCTCAAATAAGTCCTATTAGAGGGAAGGATTGCATTTACGCGCAGGGCAAAGTCAAGTATGGAACATTCTGAAACTGCTTTCCTGTGTCAGTTACACTTTAAAAGTAGTATCAAAAACTTTAACTTGAACTATTAATGAGGCAGGTAAATGTATCTGTCTATAATTATGGCGCGATAAAACAATCATTTAACCTGACCTACTGGAATATATTCTTCAGTGCTGAAGTATAAGTTTATGCTTGCCAATAATCTGTGAAAAATTTTTAAAAGCAGTATATAAAAGCTAAAAACACTGTTCTCAGAACCAGAAAAACAGCTTATTACAGTTAAATATTATACTTTATATAACATGTTTTTTAATAGACTAAGATAATACGGAAAGAATATTCCTTATAATTACCATATAGTTTTAAACGCTGTTAATAATCCAGTCAAATATGAAGATGGTACATTATTATAAGGGTTAATATTATCACCAAAATAGTTAAAAGCCAAATTTATATAAACTTAGATTAGATATAATTAATATTTCATGATTATATTATTTAGGAAAAACATTGCACAGCTACAGAATTTTGCATATTCTCCTTGTCGCAGCTGCACTGATAAATTTATTTAGACACATTGAATCAGGAAGGTCAACAGCCTTCGGCATCTTAGACATCCTTCCTGTGTTTTCTGGCCATGATATTAATCGCATTATTGAAATTATATTTGTTATATAGCTAATCAGTAAATTCTGTAAAATGTACGCGACATTGGATAAAATTCAGAGTTGTATTGTGGTAAATATACAATAACTATAGTAAAAATGTTTTAATCTATAAAAATGTAATAAAGGTTCAATCCACTCACCTCGCCAGCCATGAGCCGCGATTCCCGTGACTATTGAGATACGAGATGTGAATGATAACTATTCATATATATTCAATTGAATAATTATTCAATTTTAACATTGGTTCTGGGAGATTTTTTCATAAAGGAAATTGCAGTAAAGCAAAAAAAAAAAATATGCCCCACAGTAGTATTGCGATAACTCAGCATCCAATTAGGTTAAAATGTTTTAATGATCGTGGTAATAATGATAGAAAAATGTATTACAAGAAAAGTGGTTCGCATTTTTTCGTTGAACTCTTCATTAGTTATGCATAAATTTTTGGCTGCAGTACAATAAGCAGCCACCACCACAATTGTACCATCGGTATTCATGATTACTTAAACTATCGAAACCAAAATTTTGAACCGAATCACGTTATATGTATTTTAAGTCACATTTTAATTTTAAACGGTAATAATGTAGAACTTTTACTTTTCTTTAATTTTAAAAAGTACTCGTAATAGTTTAATGGTGAATGAAAATGTATCTACGCTATGAGTATTTGTAAAATGTAACAAACAAAGAGAGTAACTTTTATTTACTTTTTGCTATTTTTAAGAAAAAAATTGGTATGACTGCTTGTCACTTAATTGGCACATGTACATTTCTATTGTGCTTGAAGAAATTAGTCAAATACTATAAAATTAATTTCAAATAACATTGTTTTAATTAATGTAGAGAAATACTGTTGTACAATACATTTAAAATAGCGGATAATAATTAATTTTAAATAACAATAAATGGGATGTTTATGTATTTGCAATATATATCTGAATCACTAGTGGTGGTGGCCGCGTAGAATATTGCAACCATTTCTTAATTAAAATTTTAATTCGAAATAAATGATTTTATTATCACTCGTTCCTGTAGTTTAACAAGCAAGTGCCACAAGTCACTACTTTATGATGTGTTAGAACTTTTTCACGCAAGTTTCAATAAATTATATTGTAACCACGTCAACTCATAATCAAATTATCGGCCTACTATGAAGAGTCATTGGGTTTACACTTTAATGCTAAAAACGAACGCTTAATCAACCAAAAATTTAAATATTAAAAATACGGCTTAAGCTCCCACACTTTCAACTCACTTTTACATAAGAACGCCTATTATTGGCAGTTTCTATCTAACAACTCTTGACTGAAGACAACTTCACAATACAGTGCACTAAGAAATTGTTTATGAAATCTTTGAAGACGGTGGGAATCGGAAACATTGTGTTAAATATTGTAAAATATTGCACTAGTTGCACACTTCATTTGAGTGAACAGAAATACAGAGCTTAAAAGCTAAAAGTAACTTCTGCCTACCTATACTGCTCAACTTAAATATTCGGCCCACCATCGAATTAGGTATAGTAAAAAGGCAAACACAGGAAATACATTAAGAACTCATATGAGGATGGGGAATTAATAATAAAAGAGCGATTGGTTATTTAATAAAAATTTCTAAGTTCTAATACAATTTGGTTTTATGCCCTATAAACAGTAGATTAAAAAACAAATTTTTACTAAGACATAAAATGTGTATACAGTCCTATGTATAAAAAACAATAAATACAAAGATCTAAAATACTGAAAGAAGTTCCAAAGAAAGCCTTAACGCCCTTTAGAAAAGATAACGTGAAATTGACTCTTATTGTTTATTTATTTATTTTGTTTTTGTATTATGTATGTATATATATGAAATGTATAACATTTATAAGAGTTCTCAGAGTCATGTAAATTAATGTGATGAAGGCCTTTAATATTAAAAGGAACAACGTTTAAATTGGCTGGTAGTATATTAGTAGGAGTTATTGATTTTATTTTACTTAGAAATTATCTTTATCTAAGCATAGTGAACTGCATTGTTAAAAAATGTTATACTCGAAATGTTTTCTGGGTTAGAAAAAATAATCTCTTGTCGGTTATAGAATCTCCCGTTATGTAGCGGAAACCACACTGACCGACATGATCTAGAGGTCTATTCTTAACGTAAATATCTGAAATTTGACAAGTCTAAAAACCTGATAATTTTGTATAGAGAAATATTCTTTAGGGTTGAAGCTTGTAGAAATCTAAAGATTTTCGTGTCTTTAAATGTCGGCCAGTAAGCTTGAAGAACCTTAAGAGGCAAAGAGATTCTATAAAAAAAGTATTATCTATTAGCTTCTTACAGACCGCTAGCCGTAATTTACAAAAATATAACTTTAAATATTACGTAATAGGAATTCTACATAAAATTATGTGAACAAGGAGCCTCCAGAATCTAAGAGGTGATTTATATTCTAGCTATCAAAGACCTTTATCTGCTTCGAGTCTGTATCTCATTAAAAATAAAAGATGGAAGAAGCAAATATAATTTATTTACTCTTGAGGCTTCTTTGGATTTTTACTCAAAAAGCTTTTGTTTCTTTTCTCCAAAAATATGTTATGCGTATTCACACTTTGTTTTGACACTTTACTTAAATTATACTTTGTTAAACTTTATACATTTTGAGCGTACTTTATTGTTGATGTACTAAATACTCCCGGAAAGAAATCACAGATCAAGACAGGGAATCAAATTCAAGTAAGTAGTAAATACGAGAGAGCAACAAAGGATTCCAAATAACATTTGAGACGAGACTGAAGGAAGCTCTGCTGATGGGTTCTTTCCGATATTATAAAACTTTGTGTTTTGGTTTATATGAAACCGTTCAATTCCCATCAAGACGATATTCGACTGTTAAAATTTGTACTTTCTGAGGTTTGAGCCTTAAATAATACTACATTTAATTATTTCCATCCAGTTTAAACTAACTAACGGAATGTTTAAATTTACTTATTCCACTCCAAAGATATATAAAATTACTTTTTATCATATTTCATAACTCTCTGGACAAAGGTACATCAAAATATTTCTAAGATGAAAAGTTAAATATTTCACTATATAAACATGGGTCCGGTGGTTACTTCACAATCCTTTCTGTATGTGTTAAATAAATCAAATCCGACCAAATTTATGTAAACTGGTTACCGTTACGAAGCTAATTATTACAAAAGATATTATCTTCAACAATTTAAAAATAGCGGCTACTAAATCTTTTAACTTTAAATATTTTCCAAATCAGCTGTTTTACCCAAGAACTAGAACAAAACATGTAAATTTTGAGAATATTAAATATAAGAAGATAGTGAGTGTTCAACTAAGGAGTTGAGCTGCGCGAAATTTTTGTATAACTTTTTTTATGTATAACTGTATGTCTGACTATATGATACAGGACATTTGATGAGTAACATGAGTTAATGATATACACGTGTCCATACAACCTCTTCACTGCTTGTTAAGCGACACGTGGCGTAATTACTATGCTCTATGAAAACTATGAAAATATAACAAAAATCCTGATATTAAAAAATTAAATTACTTAAATCAGAATCACTCTGTTGTAACGTAACAAAATTTATATTTGTGATCTTATTTAATATCGAAACTTTAAATCAACACACATTAATATTAAGTAAAAACCCGTTTATATATATACCCCAATTTATATAAAACTGTTAAGTAAAACCTCAATTCCATAGTGTATTAGACAACAAACGTTGTTGAGTCGAGTTCATATTTGCCGCTCTCAAACGCAATTTGCCGTAAATCTCATTCTACTGTCCGCTGGTACCAATAATTGTGCTCTGATTGCTGACGACAGCTCTAATGGTTCACCACACCAACATAACTGAGTTTACTGCAGATATTTTTGTGTGGAATTTACACTCCAACAAATTTTTACGAATATCTCAAACTCAAATAGTCTTTTGTAATTTATCGAAAGTGTTATGTGAGTAATAATAATATGAAATTTTTTATACATAGTGTTTAATACTTGTTATTTCATAGTTATCACATATTTATAGTAATGACATATTTTGATTTGCTGTATCATGCAAACGTAAAGAATTCGGTCAAAAACTTAGTGAAATGCCTTGTAACATGCACATTCCCATTAAAAATAATTAAGTAGCGTTTCATTGCATTATTTGAATAGTAAATGTAAAATAGCGTATCGTGAAAAGGTTACGATACATATGTTGGTGTAGTTAGGCTATATGGATTAATAGGTCACAAGTTAAAATCAAATATGACTATTCAGAATGCTTATATATTCTTTTTTTAAATATTCACTCATAGCCCTGACGTTACCCACAACATAAATCTGAGAATACCTCCAAATGATGAGCCTAATCCCTAGAAGTCACTTAAGATTTATATTTATATATGGGAAAAAAGCGACAAGCAAAATTTATATATTATATACTAGCACATACCCGCGGCTTTGCCTGCTATTTCTATGCAACATTCCGTGTATGTGTTTGAATAGTTCTAGCGACTTCATTAACACTGTTTTAGATCAATGGAAAGGAACTACAAAGTCGAAGTTTATAGTTTTCTTAGCGTAAACATTTGTGATGAAATACAATAGGCTCCTATGATATTTATAACAATAAATTGGGCATAAGGAGCCTATTTTCTGTTATCATGATTAAGAGGACCATTAAGGAAAGTAGCAGTAATTTTTATTAAAAAGTTTGAACTTCTGGTTCGATAATATTGGAGTTTGCTATTTTTACATGAGAAATGAAATAAATAAATACACTTATATATAATTCTGTTATGAGGTTGGACTCAAAATAGTAAAGTTTTCTACATTTTATGGATACAGATTTGTTTATTGGAAATTTAAAACTTGAATCAACATCAATACTATTTACACATATTAGTACTTAAAACGATGACAATGGTCATCAATGTGTTAAACACGAATCATGATACAGTAAAGCACACAATGAAGCCAAAAGGAAACCAAAATAAATTCCTTACATAATTTTGTTAATTAAAGAAAATCTAGAGTACGTTAATTTGTTTACCTTGTTCTTACGATGGTGAACATATGTTGTTTAAATCTATAAATATACACAAATTTAGAATAGTGGTAAAGATATTAATAATTAATATTAAAATAAGTAATAATTAAAATATATGGGAGTTCTGTCAAAATTCAATGTTTATATAGAACACTGTTTATTATAATTAATAGGCTCTACCAATCAATATTTTGCAACTTTAGAGAACAAATGAGATTTTTACTGCTTTATAGATCGGTGGGGGTTAGCCCGGAAGGGTTTTCTAAAAAACAAAATCCTATATTTATCCTAGGGATCCCAAGAAGGTTAATGTAATATTTCAGTACGATCGGCTGAATAGTTTACGCATAAAATTAATCAAACAAACAAAGACAATTTCACATGTATAGATGAATGAATGTTTTTCTGTATGTTCTTTACAGAATTGCAAAGTATTTGACCGATCATTATGAACATTTGTATGTATATGCATTATTCCACGGAAAAGTTTTATGTGCTATGCCCATTGATGTAACTCGCCACCAGACGGCGGGGCAAAAGATACAAGTTTTCAAAACGGCACACTGTAAACTGCAATTGCGAGACAGTTACGTATACTAAATAGCCAAACACTATTTGAAGGCGCTAATTTATTATGCATATTTATCTCTAAGATTAATTTCTAGTTAAACATAAAACTACATAAAGTAAGTACATTTGCGTGTACAATGGCTATAAACTTACACAGACGTTTTTGATCGTGACAACAAGTTAAACGCTACATCGACGTTGGAAATGGTTCACTTGATCCAGAAGTGCACATACACGAGCAAAGCTTACGAAAAACATGCGAAGCAGTGAGAAACAGATAGTTTATAATATTACTTGGATATTTTTTATAAATAATTTAGTAATCATAATCAACTATATTTATCTTAATTAAGCCTTGCGTTTTATATTGTGGTGTTTATAGGAGGTGTGCAATAATTAATTTCTAGTAACAAATTTGTTATGATGACGGTAAGAAATTACGCTCAATGTAATCAGCATAGAATTAAATTTGTGTTTCTACGAAGTAACTATAGGGACAAAGTTTAATATAGTATATTAGATAATATTATTGTATTACTCTTATTATTAGTCAAAACCGGTTTTTTACTGTATTATTTTTGTAAATTTTAGAATTAGATTTACAAAGCAAAACTACTTTTAACTGCCTGGCTTAGGTAAATCCAGTTTTGGTTAATGAGCGAGAATAAAACTAGTTTTGTTTAAGGACTGGGTTACGAAATTTGCTTTTACTAAGTTGTATTTTTACTGTAATACATACACTTTGTGTTAGTTAAGTATAACGCTGATCAGTATTTCTGGAAGTATTGATTTTCGACCTTTGTAATCATCACAATTTCCGTGTATTTAAACTAGCAATTGAGAAGAAACAGTAGTATATATGCACTCTAAATAAGTTAATTGCTACTATACGTGCTTTCCAAAAATAATTTTTTTAACAATTATTATTTTATTTTGTTATTAATTCCTTTAACATTATATATTACAAACCACAATTTCGGTAATTTATACACTGTTCACCGCAGGAATTAATCAGTCTATCTATTATGTAATTATACCCAACTAGAGGCATTTGGTTTCAATATGATATAGTTAATTAACTAGCTGATTGTTCAGATTATAAAATAAATATATTATAAAAAATTAATTAATCAACTTATTTTATTTAGATAATTATATTTGATCTAAGTACATGTAAATTCAAATATGTTAGAAAGGAAAATAAAACATTGTATCCTTCCATGAATTTAACGTAACATTGTCGTACTAATAGCCATATAAACTTTAACATATAAAAAGCAAAGTCCTCACTTTCTCACTCATCAATAACCCCCAAACTTCTCATTATAATGGAAATTTAAAACGTTGAACACAAAGCCTCATTAAGTTCAAATAGTAAAACTAAAGCATAATATCGAAGATGAAAAGGCCTTAGATGTCTAGATAGGGTTTTAACCATTTACAGAAAATTTTATTTACAACTTCTCTATATCATGAAACAATGAAATTTCACATACACGTTTGTCGTAGACAATTTTATTTATTTTTATCTCTTTTTCTTTCAACAAATTAAAATATACTTTAAACGAATATATTAATTTAGTGAACACAAATTTCAAAATATACATTTAGTGAAACTGACAAGGACCATTGTTCCTTTCAGCTGTCTACCATTTTGTTTTGCATATTTTGGACTATTATTGTGTTAATTTTCAATATTTTCCAATGTGTTGCCCTTTAAATTTGGGCGCATGGACAAGAGTCCTGCTTATCCACCACGTTACGTCTCCCCTTACAATATGTCACGCTTCGTAAGGCTGACTTATATAATTGTTTTGTAGTGCGGACTCTCTGTTTAAATACATCTAGTTTTCTGCTATTTATACGATACTCTAATAAAATTGGTAAAAACTACCGCAATAACAGGTACTGTTTCTTGATATATATTTTTTATAATTAAATTAGATCTCACATTTAATTAAAAAATCTAATTAAATCCATTCGGCCTGTCTAAAAATCTGAAAATTAACTAGTGCCCTTTAAGAACTAATCACTAGTATTCGCCATGAAAAAGGAATTTCTCAGTTTCAATCGAGATGATTTAAAAATGGAACATTGTTTACGGATACCGGTTGGTAGGAAAACAGGATAAAAGCTTTTGGTTGATACCTACGCTTGAAACCAGTAGCATTATTTATTGCTATGTAAATACCTTGGTGCCAAGAACCAATTTGCCCTCTAGAAGCATAAAACCTATCGACTTCTTCAAATCATAGATCCCGTACACCAAATACATAAAATTATCTTTTAATTTTGGTATTATGTTGCAAGTGCTCTGTCCGTTTTTTACTTGTACCAGTTACCTCAGCGTGGAGTTGGTGCATTTCTACTTCCGTACGTTTTCTCTTATCATAAACCTATTTACTACCAGATCCTTTGGAATGTTTTGTAAGAAAAATTAATTATAGTTTCTATCTTACAAAGGATTAAAATACCATATTATAAGGTTTGTGTTTGTCTTTGTTTTCTCTCTCTCTCTCTCTCTCTGTGTGTGTTTGTGTGTGTGTTTTGTGCTGTGTGGAAACAATTTAATTAAATTAAAAAAAATTTTCACACAACTTTCTCGCTGACAAATTTTGTCTGACCAAAAAATAAAAAAAATCCTCGTTTACTACTTTTTTCTTATCATTGTAAACGCTATGTAAAATGTATACAATAATCAAAATTATTTCGAAATTTTTTTAATATTTAAATATGTAACCAATAGATTGCCAATATTATAGCTTTAATTTGACGCATCTTACTGTATGACATTGGCTTCACTTTTAAATCGCGAGAGGAAGCCGTAAAGGTCACTGATTTTCGCAGTCTGTTTTCATACTCCGCCGGGACAGTTTTAACACAGCGAGACTGACTTTTTCATGCAGGTTAGTATCATTAGCATGTCGGTGACGCGAACCGAGGATTTTACCCTCTACCAAAACGCTCAACGCGCCTAAAGAAGTTTTCACTTCAACAATGAAATGTAGTTATGGATATTTTTATGTATTTAATTTTGCAATAGAATGAATTTTTAGCATGTCGGTGACGCGAACCGAGGATTTTACTCTCTACCAAAACGCTCAACGCGCCTAAAGAAGTTTTCACTTCAAAAACGGATGAGCAGAAAAGGTTTTCTAAACGCTACATAACACAAATATCATCTTTTATTTATTTATGTTTTCTGAACATTAATAACATATTCTGAGTATCGGGAAAAATATATGACGTCAAAAGAGTGACAATATTACGACAGTTGGAAGATAGCGTTTCCATGCCAGACTCATCAACGTGTGTCACGCCATGCATTAAATCAGCCCAACTGTCTGCAAGCAGTTTCCCGTTCTGGATTTTTATGTCACACTCTTGTCACTGCCATTTAGAAACTTTTCACTGCCACGGGCGGTGGATAAGAAGCTAATTCAATTTATAAACAAACATTTGGTTTTGAAATAAAAGGTTTCTCAGAAATTCCAGAATCAATTATATAAATGTTAATAAATAAATTTCTGACGCAATGCCAGTTATTTTGTTCCATGCAATAATTTATGTAGTATTTTAGTATTATGCTATCGTTAAAATTACCAATATTGGACGTTGAATATTATACCAAAATAAAAAATCTACACGAGAAAAACGACGTATTTACAAATCTAATCTAATGAAAGAAATCTATGTATTTAAAAATATATTTCTAGCTTGTTTCTCCTGTTACGGTACTCTTAGGTACAAGAGATTTCTAGCCATTTCCACTCTAGGTATTTACATATTACCTGTTTTCTCTCTTATTTTCGCTTGTTAGGTCAATCTAACTTTTACACAAATTTTGAAACTATGAACTATATAAATTGTATTGTGCTATTAGAGAAATAGGTCAAACCTCCTACTCATTATAGATATTTTGACTTTCCTTGAAAGTGGTCAAAAATACTTCTTTACCCTCGCTGCTTCTTTACCCTCCATAAGGCCTGATATTCTTCAAAATAATATACGTGTACGTCTCATTTCAAAAGTATTTTGAGGGAAACTACTAAAATTAAGGTTGGATTCTGGGTTTTTATCAAAGAGAGTAAAAAACTACTTTGTACTCTGATTTATTTTTATTACGTACTAACACGATATGATAGTATAATATATTAGGAGCCGTTTTTAAACTGAATTGGAATTTTAGACAAGTTACTTAATAATAATTCATTGTGGAACATTTGATTATTATATATAATAAATCTCACATTGCATTGACTTATAAATGCATATTTAATTATAACTTGGAAGAGGCAAAACATTCATACATTGGAGGTAAAAATAATTTTAAATTACGAACATAGTCTCTTATGACACTTTTGTAATCTCTACTGGCTATAGATATGGTTGACACAAAGCAAAGAATTATTGTGGATAAACCTTACCACATAATGTTTGTGGTTGTAGTGGTTACACAGAGAAATTTATTTGAAACAAGAAATCTACATTTCCCGTTGTGGCTTCGGAAGCAGAAAGGACAGAGGCCGACCACATCCTGGACGTCCTTCCTGTGTGCCCATTGCGTGTTACCGCCTGGATCTGTTGAATTAAAATTAGGTCCTTTATCTCTATCTGTACATTACCGATCTTTGTTTTGTTCCAAGTTTTAAAAACCAATGGATATTCTAGTAAGGTATGGTCGGCAATGAAAAGTCAAGCACATCATAAACGTTATATTTTCAATGACGCAAATTAATTCATATAAAACTTTAAACATTCATTTAATATTAAAAATCCGTTCTAGGATTAGTAATCATAATACCGCCAAGAATTAAATGAAGAAAATCATATCATATGCAATAAAATATAACAGTCATCTACTAGCTATGTTACATAGTTTGAGTATGCCACACTACGTATCGTGTAACATTCATTGCTGAAGTTACATGTGAAAAATGAGTTCTGTAAATATTGTAACATCCAAAACATAAAAACAATTAAATTTTATTTATTTTTTATTGTTTAATTTTTTTCTTTACACAGGAATGTATACAAAACAAAATTATTGTATCCTCCAGAATAAGCGAAACAGAAACTGTTTCAACGTGCCAAATGATTATGTTCATTTACACCTAGTAAAGTTTCACGGTCGAACATGTCACATCGTGCAACTGTTTCCTATCTACGTAAGAATGAAATGCCAGGACATATACTTTCCACTTGGTACAAAAAAATCGACGTGTTACTTAAATATAGGTACCCCTGTGCATGTCTAAAGGTAGCACCTCACCATCTTCAAATATAAAGATAAGTGTGTGCGAGTGTAAGATCAATAGGTCGAATCTACGGCGGGGAATAACTGTTGTAGTTTGTGTATCCTTATGTGAAAAATGCAGTTGCTAGCATTGACATAAGGACGTGCCACCTACTGCCCGGTTTCACTGCAGAGGCTGGTACAGAGTAGGCCTCCACTTCTTCCAAGTTGACATCCCGGAAGAAATATAAATATATTTTTCATTGAAGGAGGAGCTCTTCTTATTGGAAAAACAATTGTCTGCTATTTTCTAAAAGAAAACCAAAAATCTCCAATAATTTTTATATTTTAACACGATGTCGAAAGGCCTCGTGTTAAAATATAAAAATTATTGGAGAATTGTGAGTTTTATTTTAGAAAATAACAGAAAATGTAAATAGACTTTATATTTGAGACATCCTGGGGACAGATAAAAAACAAATTAAATTTGTTTATTAATCAAATTATTTGATTCGTTAGTACCCAATTATGAAAATAATAAAAGGTCTGTTGTGCAGACTATTTTATAAGCGTACATATTTATAATTGGTTTAACACAGAATAATTACTTCAAATGCAAATATATTATGAATTTATAAATATGTGTAATTTACATGTTGAATTTTATACATGATATTTTATAAGACTAGTAGGCAGATATATATTACAGTGCAGTTACTACTGCTTGTTAAATTCTGTTCATAAAGAGAAAAAACCCGTATATTTTATTAGGATGTTTCCAACACCAAACATTACATGCTGTTCCGCTAGTAAATCTTGGTGAGCATTAAAATTACTTAAAATAAAATGTTTAAGTCTGTAACAGTATAATGCGTTTTCTCAAACAGCGTCGTAATAGCCATTTATGAAAGTATTATAACGAAAATATTTTAATATATAGCGTTTTTATTGTTACATAAATTATACAGGGTGATTGCAATAAGTATGCTAGTGGTTTTATTTAAAAACTGGGAAAATATTTAAAAAAGTTTAACCACTTTGGTAATGTAAGGCACCTTTATAAAATGGCGAGAAAGTTAAATGATACATTCAAGTACCATCTCCGGATTGTTGTTTTAGAACTCTCTGTACTTTATTCTTTTGTGGCCTATTGTTCTAGATGGCGTACTCTATTAAACCCTGCAACTTTTCTAACATATAAATCTAATTTTAGCCCTCTGTAACCCTCTTTAATCTAGGCCTCTTTATTTAACGTTGTAATAAGACATTTATATTATTGAACTATCAATTGACTTCCAAGAAACTTGCTGGTTGTGTTTCTTATAAATAATATGTCATGTAAATACATTGCACTACGGTTTTGAAGAGAAAAGAAAAATGTTGAATGATATAATTTTATACTATTACAATATTAAATCACAGTTTAGCACGATGGCAAACCTTCCACTATTGCCCAACTAATACGTAGCATTTGCATTGGTGTACACTATCTTTATAATAACAAGGTGGGAGTGTCACATAAGAGACTTCATTGAATTTGTAAGTATAATGTCTAGTCTGCAGTCACACATGATACTGTTTTTACTTTATAGTTCATTGATATAATACCTATTGAAATACATTTTTATTTAATAAATGAATGTAAATAGCTCATAATATTTTGGTCTCACAAGAAACTTAATCACATTGAATCTTTTAACATGTCTTTCCAGCAATAGGTTAAAAGCTGTAAATATATATATATATATATATATATATATATATATATATATATATATATATGAGAAATTTGAATTTTATTAACATTTATAAAAAAATATATTAAATATAAAAACATGTTTTGTTTGAAATCAAATATGGAAGTTTAAATTCCTAATGTTGTTAGCTCCTAATTTATACTGTGTAGAGGCTTTAAATAATTAAAACTTGAATAAGTCCTAACATTTCGTAAAAATCAAATTGGTAATCTTTCTAGAAAATCCTTGTAAAAAATTAACCTATGTTAAACATTATATTTATTATTTTACCTAGCACTCATCAAATAGGACACATTATAAACAGTGTCAATACATGGAAAATGAAGCCTAAAACGTCGTATTACTTTGAAAATCTTATTATTATATATGCCTATTAGTTATTAACTTTGTATTTATCTCTAGATTCTTTTTTCGTTTGAAACTTTGCTTTTGAAACAAAGAGTCATGAATCATTTTAGAGAAACCAACCACAGTCCCACAAGAGTCCCACATTTCCAGTTGTGGTTTTGGAAGCTGAAAGGACAGAGACTACCACATACTGGACAACCTTTCGGTGCGTTCTTGTTGTTATTAATATTGGACACACAGACGTGTTTCAAATAAACCATTGGGACGTTTTTTGAGGCATTACTGCTATCCCATTATATTATAAAATATATTACAATATTCTGAATCTCCACCCAAAAAACTATGCAAAGTAAATATAACACAAACATATGTACTATGAACGTAATAAATAGTTCTTACAGCTGGTCGAATGGCAGAAGGCAACGTAAGTATCCATGTTCCAGTAATGAAAATTATCGTTTTGTGGTGCACATATTAGGTAAATAGTATTATGTAGAGAGAGTCAGTAACGTATACAAACAAACTAGTTTACTCTTCCTTTACTTAATGACCGAAACTTAGAATGTGTACACGGTATACATAATACCTTATTACAAGAAATTAGTTCCTTTTACCATTGTGGGGTGGCATTATTAAAGTAGCTAAAGGAACAAAACTCAGGAATCGGGTTACTAAGATTCAACAAACTATTTGTTATGAGAATACAAATTAAATAAACAATCTACCGTCATGAGTCCTTGACTTTAGCAAGTGGTATCACAAACCAATACACCTGACACTAAATGCAGTTTCTTATACAAGAAATCGTCGAGGAGACCTAGAGGCCATTTTCACTGATACAAATTAGGTATTTCAATATTGATATAATTCCTACAATGAACCAATATAATCGAACGGTACAGTAAACAAGGATTGGGTAGGAAAACAAGAAAAAAATTAATAAAACCAACAAACTACTATCTAATAATAATACTACAGAAATTCAGAAATATATATATATATATATATATATATATATATATATATATATGTGTACCATTCAATACTAAATTAAACAAAGCTGTTCGAAAAACCGTTCAAAGTTCAAAATTCTCCATCAGTTAATAAATAAGAAATAATACATTTAAACTTATTGAAAACAAAGTGAACCAAAATGATGACAAACGGGAATTATACAAACAATCTGGAGTATAAAAATTTAACTGTAGTGACTGTGAAAGCTATTATATTGGGCAAACTGGAAGAAATTTTAATAAAATGTTTAAAGAACACATACAAGCTTTGAAAACAAATAACATGTCTACAATAAAATCAAATTTTGCTGAAAACTTATTGGAGACTGGCCGTAACTACACAAATATTGAAAAGAACATGGAAATTTTAGATATCGAAAGGAAAGGAGAGAAATTAAACACAAAAGATGAATTACATATTTATCTAAATTATAATAAAGATCCTCATAAAATTTTAAATAGTAATCTGAAAAATAAGACAAATCCAATTTTTGAACAAATTAAAATATTAAATACAGATTACTAATAATAAAATTACAACTGTGTCATTTAAATGTAACATATGTTTAAAAGGTCCACATGAGTATATCTAATCGTTTATTATTTATTTGTTTATTTAGAGGTTAATGTACACTGTTGATGGTTAAAAACCGAAAGACGTATATGTAATAAAAAGTTTTTTAAACGGGTTTTAGTTACTTTCATTACATTAATATAAATCATTTAAATTAAATATGGTAGCTTTAAAAACTTAACAAAACAATCACAACTATTAATCTGGTATTTTTGGTCTTGTTTTACAGTAATAGTGTAGTTTATTAATTTATGGTTAGGTGTAAGAGAGGTCTTAATAGTCCTAAACTCGTCAATTGAATATGTTTTACGTTATATTCAATAAAGACATTTTTCATTTCATTTTCATTTCATTTCATTTTACAGCTCCATTAAGGCACAGAAAAAAAAATCTTTGAAATTACTTTTGCACTTACTAAACATTTTTATTTCACCTCTTCTGTGCTTTGAACGGGTTTTTGGATATTAATTACAAATGAATTCTATAAAAATTTCCTTTTGCCAAAAATAGGAAAATTGTTTTAGAAGAAAGTTTGCTGACCAGCTTGGTACGGTATATCGGTTCAATACAGCAGCTGTTCAAACAAAGAAATAAATCACAAATCTGTTGGTTATGAACGTTGATAATAGCATTTTGGAATGCTTATAATATTCTCTAAACTTATTCTAATACACTTTTATTATATTCAGAAAGATTTTCAAGATGTTTACTAGGCTACGTTTGAATATTATAATAAATTCTCACAAAACTTCTCACAAAATCTAACTTCTTTCTTCCTAATAAGCTGCATGAATTGAATAAATTGTATATATTTCTCAAAACTAACGAATACTTGAAATAAATGCTGGTGGTAAATTTGTTTTGTAATATTTTTTATTTGTTTACTCGTTTTTCTGCTGAATGTAACCTCACTGCAAAATTATACATTGCAATGATTTGGATTTTTTTTTTTTTTTTTCTTTAGGGTATTGGGGTGGATTCACAGATCCTCACACGTCAACCTGAGCTTATTGTGTGCCCCTTTGATGTTGGAGGGATAAGCCTATCTTTGTGCCCTTAATTAGGCTAAGAAGCTTTTCCCCGATACTAGCATCTGGTTCGTCGCCTGGTTGTTTATCACCGAAAAGAGCCCTTCTCCTTGCTCCCAGTCTCTCACAGTCCAGTATTATGTGTTTTGCAGTCTCTTCAGACTTATTGCAGAGTCTACACTCCGAGTCCTCATTTCGTAAACCAAGAGTGTTTAGGTGTTTCCGGAAGTGGCCGTGTCCAGTGATCAAGGCAATCACTTGCTTAACCCGATCCCTGCCCAGCCCCATCAGCCATCTGGTGAAGCCGGAGCTAGAATCAGTGAGCAGTCTGTTGCCGAGTGCTTGTCCTTGGTAACTCTGCCACCGCAAGCGGTGTGTCTTCCTGGACCATTTGTTTATACTTTTGGTAGGCGGCTGACTTGCTTATACCACAACTCGGTTCTGGACCGGTGTATGGCATGCTTGCTCCGCTTTTGGCAAGCCTGTCGGCGTATTCGTTGCCACCTATGCCTGTGTGGCCCGGTACCCAACCAAGACGCACAAAGTTGCGTGATCCAAGCTTGCAGAGAGTGTTAAAGCACTCCCAAACAAGCCTGGATGAAATGCTGTTGGAGTCAAGAGCTTTAAGAGCTGCCTGACTGTCTGACATTATACAGATGTTCATTCCCTGGTACCCTCTGATGAGGCCTTGGTTGGCACAGGCTAGGATACCATAGATTTCGGCTTGAAATATGGAGCAGTTCCGACCCAAACTGCCGCAAAGGGCAGTTCTAGGGGATTGACTAAACACTCCATATCCAGTTCTTCCCTTAATAAGCGAGCCATCCGTGTACCAGACAAAGCTCTTTCTTATTGTTGGGATGTTATCTTGCGATTTCCACTCATCTCTGGAGTAGAAGTCAACAGAGAATGGCTTATTGAATACGAACTCCGTTCTCATTATGTTGGAGACCATTTCGAGAATAGCGCTTGGGTTTACAGCTTCAGTGATGGCGCCATGGCTCGCGTTAGACGCGCCATTCCTCCACAAGCCAGCAAACATCAGCCGATAAGCTGACTTACGCGCTACAGCTTTTATATGGACATCAAGAGGTAGAAGTCCTAAAGCCACCTCGAGGGTCGCTGAGGGACTGCTCCTGAATGCTCCGGTTGCAAAGATTGTGCCAAGCCTTTGTAAGCTTTCAAGCTTGGCTTTGGCAGTTACCTGATTCACCTTTGTCCACCAGACTAATGAACCATAAGTGATTTGAGGCCTTACAACTGCTTTGTAAAGCCATAGTGCTATATGGGGTTTTTACGCCCCATGAGATTCCTGCAAGTCTCCTGGACATCATGAGCGCCCACTTTGCTTCGTGCAGGATATTGTTAAGATGATCATTCCACGTAAGCTTATGGTCTAGAGTCAGTCCTAAATATTTAACTGTCGACCTCAAGCTGTGTGGATGCGAGTTTCAGCCTAGAAAGAGACTCTAGGTTTTTTTTTCTAGTGAATGGTACAACTAATGTCTTAGAGGGATTTACTTTCAGTCCCTCTCCCTGACACCAGTTGTGTACATGTTGAAGGTTGGTATTCATGATATCAACAACAAAATTTGTATATTTTCCCTGTACCATAAGGACTATGTCGTCTGCATATCCTTGGACATAGATTCCATTGTTAGTAAGGTCGTCAAGTAGACCATCTACTACTAGATTCCACAGTAGAGGTGACAGGATGCCTCCTTGAGGACATCCCCTTGTAGGTGCGATCACAAGCGATTCTTCATTGAGATCGGCCCTGATCCGTCTGGAGCACAGCATGGCCCTAAGCCACCGGCACAGAGCTGGCTCGAGGCCACGTCGCTGTACTCCACTTACCATCGCAGTGAATTTAGCATTGTCAAAAGCTTCTTCAATGTCTATGAAGGTGCACAATGCCAATTCCTTGGCGCACAGGCTATCCCCAATCCTACTGACTAGTTGGTGCAGTGCTGATTCACAGGATTTGCCTTGCTGGTATGCATGTTGGTTGCGATGAAGGGGAGTGTTTGAGAGAAACCCTTTCTCATGTGCCTCTCCATCAGTCTTTCTAATGTTTTCAGTAGAAACGAAGATAAACTGATGGGACGAAAAGATTTAGGGACAGAATAGTCCGCTCTCCCTTTTTTAGGGATGAAGACCACCCTGTTGAGACGCCAGACTTGTGGTATGTACCCATAAGCTAGGCTCGCCCTGAATAGTTCACATAGAAGGGTAAGGAGATTCTCCGGCCCTTGTTGAAGCAGGGCCGGAAAGATTAGTTCTTATCTGGATGCCGGTCAGTGCGGTCGATTCTAATCTCTGCTAATTAACCTGTTCTGCCGTGTCGCCGCTTGTACTTATAAGTGTATCCGCGTGATATATTAGTTTAGCCATTTCAAATTTGTTATTTATTTTTAGTTATTTCAAACATTTACATATTAATTTCATTTAATTTCTTATAATTTTGTAATGTAAACATGGCGGTCTGTACTAAGTGTGCTGTTCAAGTTGACAGCGCTCATATGCTTGTGTGTGCAGAGTGCAAAGGGGTTTTTCATCCCAGTTGCACACGCTTGAAGTGTATAGATAATTTCAAAACACTTTCGACACGAAAACGCGCAGGATGGAAGTGCGATGCATGTGCAACGGAGACTGATTCGGTGGTTAGCCAAGACGGTCGGATGGAGTCGGAGCTTTCTCTGGCTTCACTGATGGAAGCGTTCCAGAGTATGGGAAAGGAACTAGGGGCGAAGATAACCGGTGTCAAGACTAGTGTGGATAGTGTGCAAGAACAGTTGGTATGCGTAAATAATACCATTGGAGTCATTCAAACCACCCTGAACAACATGGTTACGGAAAATGAGCACAGGAAGTTTGAATTAGCTGCACTGAAACAAGAAAACCATGAAATGCGGGAAGAGATGGCAGACCTACATCAGCGAGTGCGTGAAATTGAACAATATTCGCGTAAAGACAATGTGGAGATAGTGGGAGTGCCCTTGACACGTGGTGAGGACATCTATAGTGTTTTGGAAAGACTCGCTAAAGTGTTAAACATACAGTTCGACAGCCGACATGTGTCCGTGGTGCATAGGCTTCCACTGAGAAGTAACCAGGAACACCCCAACATCGTAGTTAAATTTGTTCGGCGTGAGGAAAAGTCAGCCTGGATCCGTGCCGCAAGGGAACATCGCAGAAGACTGACTGCTTCAGTACTGTATGAATCTTGGTCCTCAACTCCAGTATTCATCAATGAGCATCTCACACCTCACTACAAGGCCGTCCTTGGCAGGGCTAGGCGGCTGGTCAAGGAGAAGAGGCTCGCATTTGCCTGGACCAGGGATTGCCGAGTTTATGTGAAGAAGACGTCTTAGCCCGACAGCCCAGTTACTCTACTCCGCTCCCTGGACGACCTGGAAACACTGGTGAAGTGTTGAAACCATTCAAGGTCACTTCATAAAATTCAAATCGTTAAGATTGATATGTGTCTTATTTTATGTATAAACCTTCTATTTTTTTAAATTTGTTTATGGTCTAAGACAACCATAAATCGAAAATTATAATTTATTCAGTTATAAATCCAATGAATTTCCTATCTTTTATTTATTTTGTTTCTATATAGGTTTAGAAATTTATTATATATCGTAAAAATTCACTTTAACTAAAGTACAGCAATTGTTTTAAAGTTATTTGCTATTAATAACGTAATTGAATTGGTATATATTTTATATTTCAAATTAAACAAATTATTTTATTTGAATATTTTATATTAAATTGCGTGCAATATATTTACCAGTAGCTTATGTATAAATAACCCAAATATTTGTATATACAGTCTATGTTTGGATATCATTATAACTTTAATCTTAACTCTCAACATGAATTACTTCATTTTAATACTCGTATATTTCTTATTGTAAGTATTTTTAATTACTGTAATTATGGCTATATTTCCGTAGAATGGTTTTTTGTATGTTAATTCCACTTACTACCATTTTAAGGATTGTGTTATTCTCAAACGTTATTCTGTTAAAGATACATTTTTGTACATTCCTATTACAAATACATGCTCTATTTCAATGCGCCTACGGTCATATATTATCATTCAATGAATAATGTTTGATTTTTTGTACATTTAAGGTAATTATTAGTTTGATTTGTCATTTATTTTGTTTGTATACTCTTAAAAATTAAGTATCAACTTTCTATTACTACAATATAAAGCAAAATGACTTTTGGTTTTTATTCCTTTGCAGTAAATATTATATTTTGTTGTTAGTAAATATTACTTACAGAAACTTACAGAATTTTGTTTTCTCATGTGCAATACATCTCATTTTATTTATTTACAAACTATTTAATAGTGCTGTAGTCTTTACTGTTTGTTTTAAGCACATTTCACTTTATTTTATTCTAAAATGGTGGCATTTTTATACCATACATATGTATTATTAATATGTAAATGCGCGCGCTTGAACATGATATAGTTTAAATCCATAAAAAATGTTAAATAACAATATATCCAAGCATGAGACGGCAGACGGTGTAGCGGCTGATGGACAGCGACGTGCGACTGCTTGACAGATTAGATCACTACAGACAAGTTTACTGCGAACAGTTCGACTCACACATACAGGTTAAACAACACTTTAACAATTCATACAAAGAATGGCTTAGCATAATTCATTTCAACATTAGAAGTTACCACAAAAATATTGACAGTTTAATAATTTTAATTTACAGCTTGAACGTTAAATTTGATATTATTGTGCTTACGGAGGCCTGGGTTGACAGAGATAGGACCTTGGTAGCACTGGTCGGTTATGACGTACACAGCACAGATAACAACTGGAATAGGAATGACGGTGTGATTGTTTATATAAGGAGTGAATTGAGTGGAGTGACTAAACAGATTACTTTGGGAGAGGCGACTGGACTGCAGGTGGACTTTGACTGTGACGGTAGACACTGGAGGGTACTGGGGGTGTACCGCAGTCCGACTATGAACTGTGACTTGTTTTTGGAGGAACTTCATAACTACTACTCGCTTACTTCTAACGATATGGCTCATATGTTCGTAGGAGATACCAATATTGATATTTTAAACAATAGTAATGACAGAAAAGACTTATATTTAAACATACTATACGAAGCTGGCCTTACAGAATGTATTAACAAACCGACTAGAGTGACTGACCAATCTAGTACTTGCATTGACCATATATTTATCAAACACTCTGACTATAGTGTCGTGACTGCGGGTGTACTGACCACTGACCTGACCGACCACTACGCCGTGTTGGCCGGGGTGGAGCATGGGGCCCCCCGTGCCGGCACTCACACTGATACTGAGAGTACATACCTAGACCAACAGGAACTGCACCGTCTACTGGAGACTCAGTCGTGGGAGCATGTTCTTGTTCAGCAAAATGTTAATAAGTGCTGTGACGCATTTTTTGATGTTTTCGAGGATTTAAAACAGCATTCTCAAAAATATAAAAGACAGAGTAACCGCAATCAGAGACTTAAACCATGGATTACAGCAGACTTAATTAGTGCGATTAGAAAGCGAGATAAATTAAGTAAGACATTAAAAAAGCAACCTTTTAATACTACATTAAAAAATTATTATAACTATTTCAGAAACAATCTTTCAAGGGAAATTAAATTAACGAAAAATAATTACTACAAAGAACAAGTTTTAAAATCATCGAACAATCCAAAAATGTTCTGGAAGATAATTAGCGAGATAAGTGGTGCATCGCAGGCAAAATCTGCTTTTCCTGTTCAAAATTTCGCCACTGTGGCAGACACCGGGGGTGGGAGAACCGTAGCCGTGGCTAACTCTTTCAATGATTTTTTTTCACAAGTAGGGCAGAGTTTGGCGAGTAAGTTGCCGCGGCCTGTCGGTCCGCCCATTGTGGATGACGCAGTGTATCGAACTGAGCATGTGTTTCAGTTGGAGCCGGTCACCGACAGCCAGGTGGAGAAGTGCGTTGCTGAGATGCGCGGTGGCTCTGCTCCTGGATGTGACGATTTACCTTCTAATACCTTAAAAAATAATATTGCACATTTTCTTCCTCCTCTCAAACATGTAATTAATCTTAGACTAACTTCTGGCATTTTCCCCGAAAGATTTAAACTGGCTAAAGTTATTCCGTTACACAAGGGAAACTGCAAATCGGACACGAACAACTATAGACCTATCTCCTTGCTTAGTGTAATCGGTAAAGTGCTTGAGAAATGTGTAAAAAAACAATTTCAAAATTATTTAGAATCCAACAACTTAATATCGGAATTACAATTAGGTTTTAGACAGGAAACAAATACTTCAGACGCCTTTTTCAAAATTAATAAACAATTAATGCATTTACTAAATGAACATTTTAAAATTCTCTTAGTTTTCGTGGACTTAGCTAAAGCCTTCGATTCAACTGACAGAAATTTGTTGATTAATAAATTAAAATATGTTGGTGTAAGAGGAATTACATTACAATGGTTCGAAAGTTATTTAACTGATCGGAAGCAATTTGTAACAATAAATAATCGAAATAGTAGTCCATTGGAAGTAAATTATAGCGTTGTTCAAGGAAGTACTCTTGGCCCATTACTTTTTCTCGTTTATATAAACAACATAGTAAAGCTAAATATTACTGGAATGTTACAACTGTTCGCTGATGACACAGTAATTGTTTTCAAAGGAAGAACCTGGCAAGAAGTTTACCAGGTTGCTTCGAACGAGCTAACGCAAATACAACATTGGTTTCTTTCTAACATTCTAACCGTGAACGTCAGTAAAACAAAATTTTTACCAATCGCATTAAGGAATGTGAGTGAGCCACCCGCGGAGCTGCAATTAGTACTGCACTCATGCGGCGATTCAGTTAACACCGCCTGTCACTGCCAGCCTATCGAGAGGGTGGACCAGTACAAGTACCTAGGTATAATAATTGATAAAAAACTTAGATGGGAACCTCACATTAATTATTGAAAACCTAAACTTAGAAAAATGATATACGTATTTTACCAATTAGGGCAAATTTTAAATTATAATGAATTAAAAACTGTCTATTTTGCATATGTTCAGTCTATTTTACAGTATGGAATAATAGCGTGGGGAGGGGCATTCAAAACTATCATTGATCCATTAAATGTTATTCAGAAATCTATACTCAAGGCAGCTCTAAATAAACCTAAACGTTTTTCATCAAATCAGTTGTTCATAGAATCAGATATTCTCACGATCCGTCAGTTATATATTAGGAATGTGATGGTCTACACCTATAGGCACAGGGAGGCGGTACTCGGTCGAACTACTCACAGCTACTCTACCAGGGCCGCTGTGGGGGGTGGTGTGCGGGCTCCTGTCATCGAGATGACTGTGAATCTGACGAACGCATACTACGTGGCAAGTACATTGTACAGGCGCCTGCCTCAGCTATGTGAAGCTGGCGGCACCCATTAACCAAAATACACCCAAAACTAGTGGAATCGTTTGTTTGGCGTTTGTTTAGGTTTGTTTAGCTATTTTCAGCGTTTGTTTGGCATTAGTGTGCGAAATATGCAAAAAACAGTGGGTGCCGCTAGCTTCACTCCAGCGGCACCCATTAACGAAAATACGCCAAAAACTAGTGGAATCGTTTGTTTGGCGTTTGTTTAGGTATGTTTAGCTGTTTTCAGCGTTTGTTTGGCATTAATGTGCGAAATATCCAAAAATCAGTGGGTGCCACTAGCTTCACACCAGCGGCACCCATTAACGAAAATACGCCAAAAACTACTGGAATCGTGTGTTTGACGTTTGTTTAGGTTTGTTTAGCTATTTTCAGCGTTTGTTTGGCATTAGTGTGCGAAATATGCAAAAAACAGTGGGTGCCGCTAGCTTCACACCAGCGGCACCCATTAACGAAAATACGCCAAAAACTAGTGGAATCGTTTGTTTGGCGTTTGATTAGGTATGTTTAGCTGTTTTCAGCGTTTGTTTGGCATTAATGTGCGAAATATCCAAAAATCAGTGGGTGCCGCTAGCTTCACACCAGCGGCACCCATTAACGAAAATACGCAAAAAACTAATGGAATCGTGTGTTTGACGTTTGTTTAGGTTTGTTTAGCTATTTTCAGCGTTTGTTTGGCATTAGTGTGCGAAATATGCAAAAAACAAAGTGGGTGCCGCTAACTTCACTCCAGCGGCACCCATTAACGAAAATACGCCAAAAACTAATGGAATCGTTTGTTTAGCACCAGCGGCGCCCACTAACGAAAGTTGTTTTATAATGTAAATGTAGTTTAAATCTTAGATACAGTGTTAATATATTTGTATATTCATATACAAATATATATAATATATAAATATATATAGTCAATGAAAAAATTAAAATGCAAAGTTTTTCAGTCGTAAATATCAGAATGATATTCATCAGAATGTAAAGTGCATGACAGGGTTACCCGGAAGGACTAAGTATTTTGACAACACATGAAAGGCGACAGATTACACGCTTGTTTCCAAGAAAGGGTAATGGGTCAATGCAACATCCCTACCACCCTTAATATTAATGAAATGGTTAAGCAACATTAAATATTAGTTAAATAACTGATTAATTATACCGACTTGAATATCGATATTTAAAATTAAAATATATTTATATATTAAAATAACCAGAGTAATCATAAAAACAATTTTTTAATATATTCAGCATTTTTACAACTCGCATAATTTTACCCAGTTGTGTAATATAACCATCACAAATTCAAGCTTAAGCCAAGTATCATATAGTTCGCAAGTTTTAGTGATATTAGTGATATAATATGAAAACTTTATCGATACTTAATTTAAAGGCACTTGGACATTTCCTAGCACACGGAAATAGAGAACGCGTGACGTTGACCTTATTTCAATTGTAGGTTGTCAGCCCAGTTCATTAACGGAATTACTGAATCTTTTTTAATGACTAAAGATTAATTTTTCGTTTATGCTGAATCTGTGAAACAATTCAGAGCCGTCCCCTGCCGTTGCCGAACCGCAAATTGGGTCAAAACACGAGTTTTCCTACAATAATCTTTAAAATTAGTTTGCATTAAGAGTAATCCACACTACGGATAAAATATAAAATACATTTTGTACACTTCGTCCTATAAAACTTAAACATTTAAAAAGAAATTTAAATATTTTAACACATAACATATTTTGTATTAACTCTATTTTCTGGACATTACAGAGAGTTGTTTGACTTTTCAATTATTTAAAAGACTGTCTGTTGATTGGATGCGGTTTGTCTGCAGAATGTCTGCAGACTGTTTCCAAACATCACCGGATACAAAAAAGATACAGTCTGCATACAGTGTACCCGCATACAAATCTGCCAGTGTGGACTATGCTTAAGACATGAAAACGTGTCTTACAGTTACCGTAACCATATACTCGTAAATTGAATAACGAACTTTCTACCATTTGGTAGTGATCTTCTGTGCCGAGCGGTTTGAATGTGTTTGGTCACTGGTCGCTATTTTCTCTGTTTTCAAAACCCTTCAAACAAGGAATGGCGTTTTTTTTTACATTTCCGGTCCCTTGCATGTGTCATCACAAAGAACTTTTATGATGGGCAATATAGGCCTATTTAAGATAGACCTTGCGAATATTAGGTCTGTGCGAACGTGATCCGAACAATACGTCGTATGGTCCGCCGATATGGGGTTTATGGCATACCCTTGTAATGGGCTCAGCGTAAGAGCTACCTGACGTAACAAAGGGTTCTGTTAGGCAAAGAAAGGGGAAGGAACCTATATGTATACTCATTTCCCACTCTAGAACCCACATTTCAGACGCCTACACCACGAGAAGGTCCGAACATCTTTTGCTGTTGGCTCTGGAGCGAACTAGTAGCGTCGATCAGTCTCAAAGGTAAGTGAATCTATTTATTTTTATAATAGGATGTGTTTGAAGTTTCAAATGAAATGTTTGTACTCTTGTAATATACGAGTACTAATATCGTAGTAATCTTAATGTGCCCTGCTCATGTCACTTGAGAATTGAACATATAGCGTCTAAAAATCAAACCATTTTAAATTACCAAGCTTTACTTTTAAATCAAGCATAAACTTTTAACTCTTTTCAACGCAATTGTATATTTTAACGCAGTTAACAATTTGCCATTGTATTTGAAAATGTTTATGTACTAATAAAAGTATATCTAGTTAACAAATTACAAAACGAAGTCTACATAAAAATTAAATAACAATAAGATATGCACGTTCCATCACATAATGTTATTATACTCAGTTATAAGTATTAGCAAACTAGCTGTTACCCGCGGCTTCGCACGCAATTTTTAGAACCGAAGTCCTTATAAAAAGCAATTATGATGTAAAATGATGGGAGTCCTACAAACATTTTAAAACGTAAGTAGGCACACATCAGGTATATATTATTTAGGTTCGTGGGAAACAGTATCAGAGTTTAAATTAATTATTATATCATGTTTGGCACATGTAGGAGCATTTCTGGTTCTAATTAATTATATACTCGTACATAACGTCACAGCTGAATCTGCCTTGTAATCCCGATCAGGAAAACACAAATCTCGGGTCACACAGGTCTCGGAAATTTACTTTGATCAAAAAGCGAATATTTCCAGTCCTTGTCATATATTTCGGGTCTAAGATATTGCCAGTACCTTAGTAGAGTTTGCCTTGTTGTTCTGACGAAGAAAAAATATATATACTTACATAGGACCGAGATGCCTACTTCGGTAAAAAAAGTGCCTACTTAAGACCGTTTAAATTCACTTACCTAATATGTCACAGGTTAGCTTGTTATACTGTCTCGATTAAAATAATATATACGTTCTATTATATAGTTCTCGGAAATCTATTTTGGTCAAAATCGTGTTGGCATAGTTAAGTTTGCTAGGACTGAAAAGCCTAATACGACTTAAGGGGAAGTCCTACCTACTTTTTATTAAGGTTAAGCAACATTCCAAAATAAACGTTATTCAAGTTTTGCGTTAACACTTGTTTTTTGGACTGTAGCCAGGGAAAGAATGAATCGTTAAGTGTTCATTTCTCTGTTTGTCCGTAAGCCATTGTTAAAATGTAATATCAGGTAATGTCAAGGAAGCCTAACAGTATAAAGTAACTTATGTGAAAACATTCATAACTTTGTTCATTAAGGTTAGTTTTATAACAGTATTTAATGCGTTAGATGATTTTAATTCGTCACTGGCGCAATCTGGAGCAAAGTTTATTTTTAATGTTTTATTTACTATCTGCATTACACTACCGATCAAGCACGGTTTACTTATTATTGATAAAATTCAAATGTAAACAGAGGTTTCAGAAAGTTTGCCGAACTATAACTGTCAACAGCTGTCAAAATACGTTTCGTTCTTATCATAACATTCGAATGTAAACAAACTAATTTTTCAATTTGAATTCGACTTTATTTTGTGAAATGAATGTGTTATCGGTGGTAAAAAGCACTCTAAATGTTAATTCAGACCAAAAGCTATACCTGTTCCAAATTTCAGCACAATCCGTATAGCAGTTTCAGCGTGATTCGAGAACAAACCTCCAAATATCCAAACATTTAAACTTTTGCATTTATAATATTAGTGGGATGATAACCAAGAGTTGTTATCATTATTATTAAGAGGATGACCCCCTAATAATACTATTAATACCTTTATGGAGTTTTTATCAATTCTCTGGGATAGTGAACAATCAAATTACATAGTAACAAACAATATCATTTGTACATGATTTTGAAGGTAATCACCTTAAGTATCAAGTTAAATTATTTTATTTATTCATGTTACGATATTTAAGGATTCTTTTTTAAGTAAAGTATAAAATAAAAAAAAATCAACACATTTTCTTACGTGTTCAATCAACTTAGTTATCTTAAGTTTAAGTACTTCAAAAGGGGCGCCTGAATTAGCACCCCCTGGACATAACACCCCTCGCTACTGACGTCATTTTGACGTCACGAAAGTGGGAGTGCTAAATCAGCGCAGTGGCCGTTTCCATGCCCTGAATAAGCACCCCCTTGGAATAGGGGGGTCCTAATTCAGCGCCTTGACCGTGTCCATTTGCGGATTTAGCACTCCCTTTGAATCAGCGCCTATACCTTGTTGATGTGAAGAGTAAGCACCTCCTACTGAATAAAGCAATAAAACTAAGCATATTGCGATTTGTTAATAGGTAAACTTACTGTGTTGCTATGATTTGACTTTAGTATTTCAAAAACAATATTAATTAAATACCTATTGTAAATAATACAATGCATCGAACATGCTTTCGGTACAAAACTAGGCTCTAGGCATTCAAATACAACTTTATTTTAAAGTATATTTAATTTGAAACCATGGTATAAACCAAGCAGAAGTTTTGATATAGTTTAAATATTATTTAAAAAAAAAAAAAAAAAAAAAAAAACATTTGAAAATTATAATTCCTCATGATATATGGTCTTTAAATTTTACAAACGTAATGATCATACTTACTTACACTTTTGTAGGATCATATGTATATCAAAATACTGAATATACCAACCAATATATACATATATTAGAGGTCACTGCAAGTAACAACATTTTCGTGAGAACTAACAGGAACTAACAATAACTATTCCGAGAACGTGCTTATATTTATTTCATGTGGGTACGCTAGGTATTTTTCATACTGTGAAGTTGGCTTACCCATTAAATGAAGCCTTTAAAATGGCTAATACTACTGATAATCATTTTCTCTTGAGAACTAACGGGAACTAACGAGTAACTGTTTATACTTAAAAAATCTAATTATAAAGAGTTCATCTGGGTAAGCTACTTTTCATGCTGTGAGGTTAAGCGTACCCATTGAATCAAGGCTGTAAAGTCGTTAATTTTGCGGAACTATGCGTCTCCGTTTGTTTGGCTGCTATACATACTAAACGAGCAGTCTGAAACTCTAGGGAATATTACTTATTTGCTTTATTAACAAGTGTTTACGAAAATAAAGTCAATTAAAGTAGTGAAATCATTGGATAGCTATATCTTAATTATGTTGACTTTAATATTAAGCCCTCATTTACCACCTTCCACCTTAAACCATTTTGACAATAGTGTTCTATCAATAAATTTAACTCTATACTACTACAAAAAACAGATGCTGCCAGATTTCATTCATTTAAAAGTTCATTTTCATATTACTTCTACAAATGAATTGTAATACCTATGATCCATGCTGTCTCTATAGAAAGTATTTTATTGATTAAAATAATTAAAAATTCCAAACAAGCTACTATTCTGAATCACTTTTTGGGCCAAGTCATGGAGCAAACCGTAATTCCACAATTCCTTATGAACAATTCCATAAAAGGAAACAAATCAACCCTTATGACTAATTGATATTTTGAAGTTTTACATTTTATTCACTTTATTGCACATTTAGTTATTATTTAGTAATAATATTTACGTGTTTTGTAAGAACTAACACGTATGTGGCTTTACAGGTAGCCAAAAACATCCGGGACACGCAAGAAGTGCTACCTCATCTTCTGTTTTATATAGCCATAGGATAAATTACACAAACTGCAAAGGATGGATACTTTTAATTACCTGAACAATAAATTAAGCATTTCCTAATTTATACTGCAAATTGTTTGCTGTGCAATAATTAAGTTACGAAATATTTTTAAATATATTTGTAACTGTATGTTTTGCCATTTTGTCTATAAATGTAATATATTAATATCTATATTTTATTAAGGTAACAATCTTTTATGACTTATTTCTTTAGTTTTAATTCTTTATATTGAAAGCGTATACATTAGTATGGATTATGTTTGTTTGTTTTCTTTTATGTTTATTTTTTAAGATTATAAACATTGGACCCCTGCATATTTACAAATTTATTTTGAAAAACATTCATTATTTTAATGTTAATGCCAAATGTTTAACAATATTTTATAAATGTATAGCTTACTTTTTATATTTTAAGAAACAGTTTTTACGTTATATATCGATAAGGTAAAAAATGTTATCTTTTTTACTATATTAGATTTGTTTCTTAAAATTGGTAGCATGTATCATAATAATGCAGTAAATTTTCAAAAAAACATTTAAAATTAAACAATAAAGCGGTAATTTTGAACACTTTTCATCATTATTGTCCTTTTTACTAAAATAGGATATTAAAACAAGTATGATTGATAACATAATATAGTGGGATCATATTCCTACAATTATATGTTTAAACTGTATATCATCAAATTCCATTAATGTATGGATTCATTTGTATAATTTATTATACGTAGTACAGTACGATACGATTCATTAATGTGTCCCTTAGTTGTATTCTTTATAATGAAAATCATACTGTGTTTACTAATATTATGAAATATTCATTAAAATTTTGTGTTGGATGCAAAAACTCATGGTACTTTATATTATATTATATTATATATATATATATATATATATATATATATATATATATATTTATATATATATATATATTTCAAATCTTACAGTGTATAGTAATGTTAATAATATTCAATAAAATTATGTTGGATTAAAAAAACGTTTAAATTAATTATTCCTTATATCTAAGGTAATGGCGTTAAAGTTATTGTTGTCAACCAACACTATACACAAACGAAATGCGAGGCTAAACAAAAGGTGACGATTAGTTTTTTTACAGATTTTTAGAATAGGTACCGCAAGTAATGTTGTAGACCACGTAACTGTAACTGGTGCGAAGCTACGCGGCAACTACACAATTTCGGAAAATATTGTCCAACAAAAGCTAAAAATATCTAAACAAGCCTGAACAAACTCTAAACAAACGATAACACTAGTTTTTGGCGATAGGCGTATTTCGTTAATGGATGCCACTAGCGATCAAGCAGAGCCTACTTTGTATTTTGCATATTTCGCGCCATATAGGGGCGGCACGGTCTGACACGGCGACGGCAGCCAAGGAACGTATCCATTAGTTTTTCGAATATTTCACACATTAATGCCAAACAAACTCTGCAAATAGCTAAACAAACCTAAACGACTGAAAAACTTTGCATTTTAATATTTTCATTGACTATATATATTTATATATTATATATATTTGTTTATGAATATACAAATATATTAACACTGTATCTAAGATTTAAACTACATTTACATTATAAAAACAACTTTCGTTAGTGGGCGCCGCTGGTGCTAAACAAACGATTCCATTAGTTTTTGGCGTATTTTCGTTAATGGGTGCCGCTAACTTCACTCCACTTTGTTTTTTGCATATTTCTCACACTAATGCCAAACAAACGCTGAAAATAGCTAAACAAACCTAAACAAACGTCAAACACACGATTCCATTAGTTTTTTGCGTATTTTCGTTAATGGGTGCCGCTGGTGTGAAGCTAGCGGCACCCACTGATTTTTGGATATTTCGCACATTAATGCCAAACAAACGCTGAAAACAGCTAAACATACCTAAACAAACGCCAAACAAACGATTCCACTAGTTTTTGGCGTATTTTCGTTAATGGGTGCCGCTGGAGTGAAGCTAGCGGCACCCACTGTTTTTTGCATATTTCGCACACTAATGCTAAACAAACGCTGAAAATAGCTAAACAAACCTAAACAAACGCCAAACAAACGATTCCACTAGTTTTTGGCGTATTTTCGTTAATGGGTGCCGCTGGTGTGAAGCTAGCGGCACCCACTGATTTTTGCATATTTCGCACATTAATGCCAAACAAACGCTGCAAATAGCTAAACAAACGATTCCACTAGTTGTTGGCGTATTTTCGTTAATGGGTGCCGCTGGTGTGAAGCTAGCGGCACCCACTGTTTTTTTGCATATTTCGCACATTAATGCCAAACAAACACTGAAAATAGCTAAACAAACCTAAACAAACGTCAAACAAACAATTCCACTAGTTTTTGGCGTATTTTCTTTAATGGGTGCCGCTGGTGTAATGCTAGCGGCACCCACTGTTTTTTGCATATTTCACACATTAATGCCAAACAAACGCTGAAAATAGCTAAACAAACCTAAACAAACGTCAAACAAACAATTCCACTAGTCTTTGGCGTATTTTCTTTAATGGGTGCCGCTGGTGTGAAGCTAGCGGCACCCACTTTGTTTTTTGCATATTTCGCACATTAATGCCAAACAAACGTTAAAAATTGCTAAACAAACCTAAACAAACGCTAAACAAACGATTCTACTAGTTTTGGGTGTATTTTGGTTAATGGGTGCCGCCAGCTTCACACAGCTGCCTGCCTCCAGTGATAAGGGACCTGCGGGCCGAACCAACTGGTCTGTTCAAAACGATTTATTACTACCTGGCTGCGGATGATCGGCTCTGATAACGCTGAGTCTCTCCTCACATTACACCTAGGGTCCCCCACTTACCGTTATTAACTACATTTACTATAACTACTTTCAGTTGCTGTGCCGTCGTGTCAGCATATACAACATGTTCAACCGCTTGCTTGGATATTTTTGTTTTCGTAACTTTTATTTATTTTATTTTGTGGGACTGATTGTGTGAGCTGAATTTTATTTATTGTATGGATTTAAAAAAAGTCTGTTCTACTAAAATTGTTGTAAATAAGAGCTCGCCGTCACGCACAGGCCTCGGCCCATGTGACGGTATTTTCATAATAATAATTATGTAATTGTAATCATTGCATATTTGAAAATAAAGAGTAATTTGATTTGATTTGATTCCATCCCCTCCTGCAGATTTGAAAGGGGAAAATTTAGAAATTGCCCATTTGGTTTTAGAGAGAGTGACAATCCTTCTGGCAATGGCCCAGCCACCACGATAAGCTCTTGTCCGTGAGCCTGCCTCATGGTTACCAGACGTTCCATTCTCAAAGATACAATCAGGGAAGTGAATCTCAAGGAGAAGTTTGAGGCTATCACTAGACCCGGAAGTGTGTTGACCTCCCTGGGACCTTAATGATCCCAAGTGACCGGTTGGACCTGAGGCTAGTAAACGTTGCAGTCTAGCTGCCGCGCTTAACTCATTTACCTTCTGTGTAAACTGCCTCCAGGAACTTTTTTTTGCCTTTTTAATTGCTAGGCTGTATTCTGTTAGAGCTCTATGATAGGACTCCCAGATACGGCTCCTTTTGCATTGATTGTACAGCTTCCTGACATTAGCCATTTTGCGAGCGAGGTCCGCAGTCCACCACTTAGTATTGGTTCGACTCTTCCCCCGTCGCAAAGGACAATTGTCGTGGAAGCTATTGATTATAGCATTCTGCAGGTCAGAAGCTATCTCATCTATGTCTGTGAAGCATCGCACCCTTCCGCCTACCGATCCCAACTGTGACTGAAGGTCAGACTTATATCCCAACCAGTCAGTCCTCCTGGGATTGCGATAGAGGACCTCTGCAGCCTCATCTTGCAAGTTGAAGCTGATATACCTGTGATTCGATAATGAGGCCTCTTCGCTTACGTGCCACTTATCAACCATTCCAAGTATACCTTGTGTGCAGATTGTTATATCAATAACTTCTTGTCTAATTCGTGTTGCGAACGTAGGGCGGTTACCTTTATTACATATAAATAGGTCCCTACTTAGAAGAAATTGTAAAAGTGCCTCACCTCTGGAGTTAGTGTTCGTGCTGCCCCATCCAGCAGAGTGATGGGCGTTGGCGTCACAACCTAGAAGAAGTTGTTGACGTCTGGCTTGTGCTTCTTCCACCAGGAGCTCTAGGTCTCTTGATGGAGGGAGTTCCCTGGCATCATATGGCAAGTATACGGAGCCTACAATTGAGCTCTGCACTATGCCTCCATTCTTCCAGGTCAGTGTGCCCACAGTGAGATCTCTGGAGCAGAATTCGTTGAGGGTTAGAAAATCCAAGCCTCTCTTCAACAGGATGCAGGTCCTGACATTCCTTAGAGAGCTACAGTAAATTAACTTACCTTTGGTTTGATTTAGGCCCGCCACTCTCCCTTGGTGCAGCCATGGTTCTTGAATCAATTCCAGATCAAATCCCTCCTGGAGGAAGAACTGGCAGAAGGCTGCCGAGGCAGCCCTACTGTGCTAGAGGTTGATTTGTAGAACTCGTGGCATTGTCCTTGACTGTCGAGGAGACAATTGAGACCTGCCAGAGTCCTAGGTTGGCTCTACAGTTGGAAGCCTTCACAGCCTTGTAAGCAGACCTCGTCCAGGAAACAGACGAATCCGTAACCTTTCGGATCTGGCTTGGATGGAAGGATTTTCCACTCGTTTACATTTAGGTTGGGATTCTGCTTTTTGAACATTTCAAGTACCTTTTCAGGTGTCTACATCAGAAGCTTCGGGTGAGCTCTGAAAAACACCCTAGTGGACCTCAAGATGTCCTTACGCAGACCCCACTCTCAGAGAGATGTCATCTCCCAGAGGTTTTATTCTTTGAATAACTTCTTCCAGCCAACGTTTGGTGTGCTCGTTGATGCAGGAAGCAATTAAAACACCTTTCTCTAGGTAGGGGCCCGCAAACGATGGAACGGAACCATCCTCCAGGGGTTGGATTTCTTCCATAATTGCGTCCCCGATGGCTTCTCCTTGCTCTGCACTAAGCTTCGCCTCCGGGTAGCCTTCGAGGGCTATGGCCATTTTGATCGCTGCGACCTCTCTGTAGGTAGCCTTGGGTGTGCTACCAGAGGCCTCGGGATCGTGGGCTTCGGGCTTTTGGGTTTCCCTCCTAGCCTTCTTTGCGGGCCCCTCAGCGGAGGGTGGAGTGACCAAGGTGCCTCTGGGGCGTTTGGCCGACCCCTCCCCCGCCATGGTACCCGCAGTTGGGCCCGGAGTTGAGACCTCCTGCCGTTCTGGATTCTTTTTCTTCTTTTTTCCCCCTCCTCCACTTGGAAGGGTCAAAAGCTTCACCCTTTTCAAGAAGTTTAGCCTTTAGTGCTTCTATTCTTTGAGCAGTGGTGAGATTTGGCCTCTTCATTCTGAGGTTGCCG